>NW_026861670.1:0-23687 GCF_026571515.1 Ruditapes philippinarum
GCAAACTTTGTTACGTTTCCATAATTTTGTGGATATGTATTGTCCTACATTGGATAAAGTTTATATATGCACTCTCATAACCAAGGGTTATTTTGTATATAAGAACACATTTTGAATTTCCTTAACGATTGAACGACACAAGAGACATGCTGCTGTAAGTGTGAACGTGGAAAAAATCTAGAATTTATGTTGAAAATTTGAGATGTTAAAGTACAAAACAATTTGCTGAATAAAATGACTTTACTTATTTATTTGATGAGTATAATTAGTATTATTAACCCGTATCGACTTAAATTAACACGCTTGTTAATAATAATTCTGGCATATATTTCAAAAAATAAACTGTCTCATTGTTAATAGGTTAATACATTCTTGCATATCAGACTGGCGTTTCCGTTAGTTTTACCCATGCCGGAAATTTCATCTGGCATGGGGGGTTCCAGATGAGTCGTGTGCTGTACAATGGCACGGTTAGGATGACGTCATTTTCACGTTATGAATGAAGTTGTAATTCATACGCCGTTGTAAGAAAAAAGTTACGGTTGTAATGATAAAAATTTTCATTGAAAATAAAGATTAAGAATTTAAAATAAAATGGAATATGGTAGAATATGCAAGAAAAAATATCTGACATATGTTTGCGGTTCGGATCGGAATATCCGTCCCTCGGTCACCCGTCCATGGGCGGTAATTCGGCAAGCCACGTTACCGCCCAATGAGCGGGTCAACTCGGGACGGAAATCCCGGTCCGAACCGCAAAATATGACAGATAGTATTAAGACAGAGTAGGGCCGAGATTATCAACCGACAGAATGAATAATGACATCGAGGACTTCAGCCCGATGGCATTATTCATTTCTGGACCGATTATCAATAATTGGCAGGGTACTGACGTATAAAAATGGCTTAAATTCACTTAATAAATGTAATAATAGCAGTATTTTTTATTACTTTGATATTTCTGGCATTGAAATTTCTGTCTTTGTATTGTACAGTAAACTCGGTTCAAAGACTTTATGACACACTACGAAAATAACAAATATAATAGAAAATATAACAATCATATAAACGGCCGGAAATGCATAACAGGCACTATCTTGTTCATGTTTGTTATTTTCTTTCTTTTCGTTAGGCTGCTAACGTTACAAATTTCGAAGCGTCCGAAAGAAAACTTTAAAGATCAACATCTTATAAGATAAAGTTCATGATATTGAAAAAATCGTGAAATAATTTAAGGAAGTGCCTATAATGCATTTCCGACAGTTTTCATATTTATAATATTTCTTGGTTTTTTTTTAAGCTGCTAGGTTGCTAACTTCACAAATTTCGAAGCGTCCGAATGAAAACCATAAAGATCAGCACCTAAAAAACAAAGTTCATGATATTGAAAAAAGCGCGGAATGATTTAAGCGTGTGCCTATAATGTATTTCCGACCGTTTTCATGTTCATAATATTCTTCGTTGTCTTTAGGCTGTTAAGTTGCTAGGCTTCCAACTTCACTTTCTTTAGGCTGTTTGACTGCTAAGCTGCCAACTTCACTAATTTCAAAGCGTCAGAATGAAAATGTTAAAGTTCGGATAATTTCATTCATATCTTTATGATAATTTCTGTCAGTAAAGATGTACAATTTATATAACGAGGGTGAAACAAACAATTGGTTTTATCAGTCATGAATCTCACCTACATCATGACTCTTCACGTTAAAAGCAGCAAAACTTTTGTCCTCAATAGAAATTCATACATACCTTGCATTTTCCTATTAAATTTAAATTAGCCAAAAACAACGTTAGCTAACTGTAACTGGAGAAATAAAGCAACAAAAGAATATCTTACGTAAATCGAAAAAAGTTAGTCTGAAACATTACTGTGTTATCGGTACCATTTATGGTTATTTACCATCGCCACCTGTAAAGCTATTAAGAACATTAGTAAAATATCGCTTCTTATGGATCTCCCATCGAATATACCACCCTACAGGGAATTCCATTTGCCCAGGGGAAATTTCTGTTAAGACAAACTGTTAACTTTGAACTTAAATTTTTATGTAATGTTATTGATTGCGATGTTCAAAGGCGCTTAAACATTTATTGAAAGATTGAAAGAATATTCGCAAAGCCGGGAACAAAACTATGGACATCTAAAAATGAAAAATAATAGTACCAGCGAATGTTCTAAAGCAACTAAGTGAACAAAGACGACTTTACCCCCAGCAGAGCTATTCAAAACGTATCTTCTTACGCCTGTTAGATAACCGTTACTTTCACTTTCCAAGTGGGTTTAATTCAGTTGAAATGTATAGTGTCCTGCTTTGGTCAGTTAAAGGGTCTTCTTACAGACGTAAAGAAGACAGTTCGCTAGGACAAAAAAAAAACAATTTATCCTCGGCTTTGCCTCGGACAATTTGTTGTTTATCCTAGCGAAGAAGAAAACCTCGTACTGTGTCCATTACATGTTGTTGTGTGTTTAAATAGCAGTCATTAAACTGGAGCTATTTTGAAAAAAGTCAGGAAGTAATGATAAAGGCAATACTGAATTTAAACTGAATGCACTGGTTGTGAGAGTTTTAAATATTTTCGAATTAATAAAACGTATGAATGGGTTATCCTTTGAAGTAAGGAAATGATGCTAACTGATGTACGTAAATCGAGATAAAGGTAAAACAGTCTTAATTAAAATCGTGCTTTCAAATTTAGATAAGATACGGTATTGTCTAGTCTGTAAATTTTTTTACTTAACATTTTTTGTTTGTTTACTTTTGGACGATATCATGGACATGTGAATGAAAGAATCGCATAAAGTGCAGTATTTCTCGATTCCGGCGTTTCAGTTGCCGTTTATTAAAGAAACAACAACAAACAAATAATATTCATATATGTGACGCATTTATAAGATATAACAGCGATATGAAATCTAGTATTTTTTGGATCTGATTTTTATCAAATGTGATGCAACAACTTTATTCTTTAAAACGCATATATTTTAGCTAACATTGTCTCAAGATATTGTAACATGCCAGGGTGTCATGAAAAGATATGTATAAATAACGTTTCTTAAATAACGACACCCAATCAAATTCATTCCTGTTCTAATGCGCAACCTGTAAGTCAATCTTCTGAATTTTTTAATAAGACGGCTAAAATATCCAAGTTTAATCGATTACAGGTAGCCCTCTTAACCTCTTATCCAATACCATGTTTGTTATGTATCTGTTTATATACCTCTTAAACTTTCTTTAGGCTATCATTGCCTACTCAATTTCATTTGCTCAAACCGTCAAAAACTCCACGTATAGGGATCTAAATATGTTTTCAGTTATAACTTTCTGTTAAATAATGACGACTTGTGACTTGGGGGTCATAACTTTCATGGGCCGCACTTCTTTACGTTTGTCATTTTTCTTCGCACTTTACTTTGGCTATGATCATAATTTATTGGAAAAGATAGCAATCAATTTTTAAACGATAGTATAATTCACTAATTATTCACTTTTGCTGAAGTTGCACTCACATATACTCACGCGCACACGCACGTAAGCACAAAAAAAGACATGGTGATATTGTACACAACCTTTCTAAAGAATATCATTTTTGATTGAAAGTTACACCTTGCATCATAAATGAATGAAATTCATAAATTTAAGGATAAAATATATATACAATTTCATTACTTTTGCAGTAAAGAGTTTATGGTATAATGTGTTAAAAATGAAACGATAATACAAACGAAAATACAGCCAAACACAATAATAAAACAAAAATACAGGTAAAAGCACATGTTTTGCCAATAATTGTTTTATTTTAACTTCGCTGCTACTTTCAAAAAGTAATTAAGAGTGAATTTATTTAAAAGTAGAGCAAATGATGTTTAGGAGTTCAAGTATAGAAACGAACGACCGATTTTCAATTAAAAAACGAATAAAATAAAAGAGCACTTTGTGTTTTAGCGTTTACGATGTACAATGACTTTTATTATTATAGACGTATTTGCCAACAAAGCCGAAAAATTAAACTGTCATATTTAAAAAAAAAAAACACTTTCAATTCATTATTGAGATAATTATACGCTTTTTATGCCTTTCTTATTCCATTATAGACACGCATTCTAATGTCAGTATACTATTGCTTTTAGTGAAATAACAACGCATAATATGATGAGCATTCAAACTTGACTAATTGATATATGAAAGTAAGTAACATCTTTCTAATGTTTCTGTTGTCTGCAGAATAATGCCATTAGATTTTTAGATATACATTTACAATGTTGGGGATCAGAAAGAATACGCTAATAAATTGATATATTAATTATGAATGTTATGAAACGACGTAACTGTGACGAAATTCAGTCAAATTTATTTATAATTAATTCAATGATATATTTATATTAGAACCCTTCATATGTTACCGATAAGCGGTTATATTTTTGTTTGCTATAAAAAAAACTAATGGACAAATGAAATACGGACATGTATACGAATCAAGCTTCATTTTTCTCCTAATAAAGATCAGTGTTGTTGTCGTTGTTTGATGATTAGCAAAAGGACTTAAAAGAGAAACAAGTACAGAATATTTTAGTAGTACACTAGTACACACATGTTGAGACGATAAGAAATAAAACTTGAACACTGTTCATTTCAAAACTGATATAAAACCATGAAAAATACATGGACGCATATATATATAGATATATAAATTTATTGAAAATATACAATATACATGTTTATAAAATGACAATAAACTTGCAGATGTTTAGATACATTTGAGTCTAATCGAGTCTCGGAAACAACAAAATGACTTTTTTGATTAAAATGAATTAAAAATAGAAAGTTTTAATGTACTTGCCGTTAAATATTTTTGCTTTGATAATTCAACGTAAATGATTGATTTGTTCGTTATGGCGTAATGGTATGTATATTGGTAATTAAATTAGGTAAACTGTAGCCAAAACTCATATGACACTGTTTTGAGGTAAAGCGCCTTGGCCTAGTCAATTAAAGCAGTTTGCTTATATATCATACATAATATAGATTGTTGAAACATACCGTGATATATCAATATGTAAAGTTTAAATACTTAAACGAAATATCTCGCGCTGCTTTCTTGGCCGAGTGATTAAGGTCTCGACTGCTACCCATTGATGTTGGCTCGAATCTCCATAACACTTCACATTTGTGTGTATTTGTGAGAAAGCTGTCCTGCTAGCTTACAGAAGATCCGTGATTCTTCTTACTTGCCGTGTCATGCCTGAAATAAAGTCCAAACATGTGCCTGAGATCTACCTCTACAAGTAAATCTGAAAGGCCGATATGATACAGATACAGTAACGAAAACCCGTAAAAACTCATTTAAAAATGCAAAATAATTACCTCTCCGTCAAATACCATCTGTTAAACTCTGATAATTAGAAAAAGAAAAGTACCATTTCGATATATACAAGGCACAATAAACATAAGCATTTAAGGGGACATGACTATAGCATCCAAATCGTCATCTTAGTGCAGAAACGGAATAAGTCCTTCTAAATTTAATAGAAGTTAACCAGTTATTGCACTACGGTGAAAAATGATGATATTGCTGTAGGTATTTCCTTTCTTTTTTTTCTTTACTAAAAAGACCATTCACAGTATACTTTATTTACAAAAATTTAAATAATATCATTGATATGAAACATACTATTGAAGCTAGCTTTATCATGTATTATAAGATTGTCTTGGTCATGTTAGTCAGTATGGTACTGATAATATGATAAATTATATATGTCATCTAACATACACATAAAAATAATTAAATATGAAAAAAATCATTGTGTTTAAACTCAAACGTAGAAAAGGCTTTAAATTGAATTGTTTTGTATTTGAAGGTCTGTAATACAATTAAAAGTATTGAAAAGTATTTACATTGAAAGTATTTAGTATTAGACATCATCAGAAACCACGAATGAATTATATATGCATGTTGTTGGCAAGTATGAGATACATGATCTGATATTACATATATTTATATAGCAGATAATAAGATGTTCTAGAACGAAGTATAATTATTCCTCACTAAATCACTCAGAACTTTATAAACATTTTTCTCTCAAGTTATATTTCACAACAAGACTATCCAAATGATACATTTCTATTGTTTTATATTGCAATGGAAAACATATGCCCATTGGAGACCAATCCGCTTTAAATGTTAAACAAAGCTCGCTGTAGATGATTAAATGACTGACTATTTGCCATGAATGTAATTGAAAGGGAAGTTTGTTATTATCTCTTTGCCAAAACTTCTTTGGATGTTAAACAGTAGTTGATGCCCGTAAGCGCCGCTTTGAATAAAAGGTATGTTATCTTGTCATATCATTGATTTATTAAATAATTAAAACAGAAAGTTAAGTTAAATAGTACATTTTAGTAGATGTTGGGATATTTGATGTTGATCTCGATAGAAAGTATTGACTGATATATAACGTCATTCAATTTATTTGTTATTTTTCAAATGTATGTTAAAATGTATTGAATGTTAGAAACTGTAATCTTCTAAGCAGAATAAAAAATTAATTCATGCTGACTACACAGAGAGAGGCATCTATTTTTGATTGACTTCTTTGATACTAAATGTTTTGTGAGACATTTTTTACTCCGCGTTTGATTAACCCTTTACCTCATATATACGCGAAAGAACGCACTTTCGACCCCCCCCCCCTCTTTCAGCCAAGAAAATTTTGGACTTGTGAGAGGCTAAAAATGACCCCAGGTCGATCATAAGGTAACGTGTAACCAACTCTGAAAAGCCTTTGACTCTATCTCAATCCATTGAGATGTTGCAGCACTTTGAAATCAATTTTGATGGAAAAAAGTCAATGCAAAATAGTGATTTTTGGCAATTTTGAGATGTCCCCTCGTTAAGACTAAGATGTTGTTACAAAGGCAATGGTCCAGTTAACAGTTGTGCCAAGTTTGATTAGTATTGAAGATGTTTTTATAGTTTTTATAGCAATTTGAACTTATAACGAGAGACTTTTCAATAAAAACAGCTATTTTTTTACAAATACTAATGCAGTAGTGGGTTAAAGGAGATTAAATAAGATAAAATTATTAAATTGAATAATGACATATATTACTGTACTATTCTAACTGACTGTTTATTGTCGTCTCGTCTATACAATAAGTAAGAAGCTAATGTACAATTAAAAATAACTTTTACAAAAACAAAGCAATATTACAAGAAACAGCAACAAAAAAAAACAAAGGTTTAACAAATATGGCGTGCACACATTTGATATGGATGTTGTCGGTAAAGACATTCAAAATATGTCTAAATTGACGCATGATTTACTATATATGGCATGTTTTTCATTAATCGGTGATATTAACCCAGCGATCACGTGGTCTAGAATTAACACTAGATTCTACATTTGTGTCCATGTCTTTTTTAGTTTGAACAGCTTATCAAATCCATGCATTACTAAATAAAATCACACATCATTCATTATTTTTTCACAAAACAACATTGATTTCATTCGTAAAAAAACAAAGCCAGGAAATGATTTAAACTTTTGTATACAAAGAGATAAAAACATACATCAAATGATATGAAAACCTCGGGGAAAAATATGTCAATAAAACTTACATCAAATGATATTAAAATCTCGAAAAAAATATTTCCAGCCCAGCTATGCCAAAACACCTCACTGAAATCCCCTTCATGAGATAGTTTTTTAACTTCAGAATGGGGAAATAGAAATAAAAAGGAATGGGAAAATTTTAAATTTTTTAAAAATTATGAAAGTTTTAAAAGAAATATTGCATTCTCACTGATTTGATTAAGTGGGGAAAAGTTTTGGGCAACTTTCCCAAGAAAAATGGGGACTGTACGGAATACTTTAAAAAAAAAACCCCAATGGAAAACTTGCCAAAAGGGGAAAATTCCCAAAAAACTGTTTGTTAAAAACATTTAAAGCCATGGGGGAATTAAAAAGAATATTGAAAAAAAACCAATCCCCTTTTTTATTGGAGTTTGGGCATCCATAGAATGCTTTTATATTTTCCCCACCGGTTTGAAGCACTTCCAGAACACTTTTGATATAGAAAAGGAAATGTATTCCAAAAAAACGCAAAAATTAAAAATCTAAAGGAAATTTTTTTTCAAAATTTTTAGTTTCATTTTTCTGGGTGTAATGTTTTGCAATAATAATAATAAATTTTCCCCCAAAATTTGCGATGTTTTTTTATTTATTCTAATCTATAATAGGTAAATACCGTGCATTTCTGTTGATTTATTGTCATTTATTTAGATTCCGCTTAAATAATAATAAAAAAATAAATAATTTGCATGCAATTTAAATTTTTAATTCGGCGCACAAGCTTTGCAAGCATAGTCTTCTTTCCCTTTCTGTCGAAACAGTTACCTTTTAAATATTCTAATGCGACAAATGTAATTCGACCGCTTTAGAGATGTGCTTGTTTTGCCCATTTAATCCCGAAACAAAACAATTTTCTACAAATATAACTTGGTATAAGTCGAGCATGATAACGTTTACATTAATCGGCTTACCATTTTGATATACATGTAATAGGTTGTTCAAGTTCTACAATTTTTACATTTTTCATTTTTTATTGCAATATAAAAGAATAAAAGTGGAAATAAAAACGTTTATCTGAGTATTGTAGTGGTTAGAGAGTTCAGATTATGAAGATCTCAGGTTATGAACATGGTTTTTCGAGTTCAAATCTGCAACTGTGCACATTTCTAGACAGTGCACGTTCAGAATATATTTTTATAGTGTGTCACATAACTTTTCATTTTCTCCTTTATAATGTTTTGCACAATTTTAAGTTAAACTTATGACGGTTAAGCAATATTAAATATATTTGATTTTTAACTGTCATTGAACAGATTGAAAAGTATTACCAATCTTATTCTGTTTGAAACGCCGAATATATTCGCCACATTTTTAACAATTTTTGCACATTGTTATAGACTATATATATTTTTCCTTCAATTGCTCATTAATTTTATCACCGTAAATACGACTGTACATTTTGTCTTATGCTTAACCTGTAAATTGCGAATGTGTATATAACTAAATGTTCTCAAACAGCATGTGTGAATGAAATTCACATGAAACTAAAATCCAGTTCTTTGTAAAAAAATACATCCTAAAGACAAAAACAAAAAAAAGAAAAGAAAAATGCTTTTCCAGGATTCGAACCAGGGTCTTCACACATACAGAGCGAGCACTCTACCACTACACTATTATGCTAAACGCTTAAAAATGAGTGAAAAAGATTTAGGCGATACATAGTATGCTTATATATATTATAAAAAAAATATAATACTTTGTGACAAAAATGCCCCCCAGGATAATATTTGCAAACAAAGGGGTGAGAAAGTTATCTCCCATTTTTAATTTTGAAACGTTCATGTTCTGCAAAAGTTAAAGAATTCTATCATATACAATGAGTGAAGAGTAGTAAAAACTGTATACTCAAAATTTTCCAATAAATTAAAGATGATCGTTTTAAAATTTCAAAGCGAACTTAAAAAGACGTAAACTGTTAACCCGCTTGGTTTTCGTTACTATTGTTGTATATAAACCAATTTTAGACATATCCTTGTAAATAAGCCACCTTATCAATAGCAATAAGAAAATGGCATATTGTTTGAGTCTGCTCTTGAATAAAGGGCGGACGACTTGAGTCTGGCCTTTAATAAAAGGGCGGACGACTCTTTGTCCCTTTCTCGTAAGGGAAGGGAATCCTGTGATGCATGTATGTGGTCGCACGGTCACTTTCCTTACAACATGTCTTCGATGCGTGTATGTGGTCGCACGGTCGAAAATTTCTGATATTAGGCAATGTCTTAAAAAGACTTTATGGCGCAAAATTTTAATGTTTCTAAAAACCTGTTTTGGACTATAATAAAGAATTTGAAAGCCTAATTAGGACTTGTATGTTACTGTTAAGGAGTTTAAAAGCCTGATAAGGACCTTTCAACTTTTGATAACGATAATCATTGTTAGGAGAGATAAAAATATTACAACATAGTTACTCCCAGTAACAACTAAGGTTTTAATACTGTCAATTTAAATATTTCTGTCTATAAATCAATCTTCGAGTTAGTGATTCTTCCTGATTTTTCAACAATAACAACCTTTCAGCACGCAGGCTTTCAAGTTCTTTTTTTTCTCAATTTTCTCTTTGTAAATCTTTCTCTTCTAATTTCTTTTATCAAGTTCATATTCTGTCAATTTCAAATTTTGTATTTTTTGCCTCACTTTCTCTTCTTCCTCTTCGTTCTTTTCGTTCCAAATCTATTTGTCTATTTTGTTCTTGTAATTGTTTTTAAGAAAATATTCTCTATCTAAATCTAGTTGAACGCTATTTTCGTCTCTTTTGTACTTCCCGCCAACTCATGTTCATCACGACCCACGTCAATGTTTTGCTGCTTTCTTCAGTCTACTAGTTTTGACTTTTGATATTTCCTATCTGTTTTGATAATAATCCGAAGTTGGGGTTTTGGATTTTAGTAATCTTAATCTTTACTCATAATTAAGAGAGATAAACCTATTATTAAATTTCGTAACTCTTAATAAGTACATTAAAGTTCCTAACTAAGAGACTAGGGATAACATTAATTGTCAACAAATAAAAGGGGGATTCTTATCATGTTGGGAAAATTAATATACATAACATTTTGTATAACATATATTTTATTCAAACATAAAATTGTATACACACAAACTGTAGTCATATGTTACTTTTTTTAAAAAACAACATAGAGGAAAGAGGCAAAACGATAAAATTTAAGGCCTTTTTTCATGAAATATGAAAACAAATAAAGATAAATTTGTAATTCAAAAAAGACCGGTCAGATACTAAATTACTGATTACAGATACTAAAAATAACAATAAACATAACAGTCATTTAACTTGTGAACTTAGCATGATTAAAAAGCTAAATGGTCTCCATGTATCAATAACGTTTGTTCTATGAAATGTTTCTTTCATTTCACCTATGCTTTAAAATACAAAAGTTTTTTTTTGTACGTCTACAACATATCATAACTATTTCCCAGACTTTTCATTATATTTTCTTCCATCATCTAATATTAAATGTTATTTTTTTACATGCATATGTAAGTTTAATTTAACAAAGGGTAAAATATGAAACTTTACGTATTGGAAAGAATGATATATTTGAAAATTCAATTGCCTATTTTAACAATTTTGTCAAACATAGATTTTACCACCTGGCTGAATACTGGAATTATAGTGACTTTGTACTGTTACCAATGTTGTAGATCTAGTCATAAATTATAACGTAAGTGGATTTTTTAATTTTGTTTTTATAAGGGACTTTTTATAAACTGAAATTAATGAGATAAAATCAGGGAGTCTGTTATTCGAAGATAAAATCAACGAAAATAGTATATCAGAGCATGCAGATCGCTTCACTTTTCAATATTCGTAATCCGTTCTTTCTTGGGGATCGTCTCCAAAAATGCTGTAAAGACGTTTGTCCTGTAACCCTTTTGTATACTATAGAGATTGTTTATGTTTAATTGATGTATGTTTATGTTATTAGTTATATAGATTGTTGACAGGTTATATGGCCCTATATAAACGGCTATTTGAAAATATAACCCGAGCCGCTAGGCGAGGGTTATATTGCAAACAGCCGTTTATAGAAGAAGAACTTTTATTTGCAATATTAAACTAAATTCCTATTAAACAGGTAATTAACCAATAAATTTGGCTCTTACACGAAGCCATTCTTAGAGAAAATTTAGGAAATCCCTCTGTTGTTATTATAAGTTTTTTTTTATTTTGTACATGTAACCATGCTCTTTAATTTTGGTACACCAGTATTTTCTAACCAAATATTGCAATACCAGCAGATTTACTGTAGGTTTGAATAGCTTATTTTCCTTTAAAAGATTATTTCTCCTTTCCGATTGAAAAAGCTTATTTTCCTTTTCCTGTTTTTAAAAAGTCTTACTTTTCTTAACGAAACGGTGATTATGTGATTACAAATAATTTATCATAGTTTCCACACGCATAAAACTGTCTGGTTGAGAATTATTTTTAATCATTCAACTTGAAAAATGTGACATAATGTATAATGTATCATGATGTATGCACTTTTATGTCATTTATATAAATGAGCTAAAACATATGCTTGAATTCTTTGTATGTTTAAAAAAGTTTTTTTCCTGAAATCGCACATGTGGATTTATAATATAATACACATGCACGCACACACGTGTATCGCGCGCGCAAACATCCGCAAAGACATTATACCGTTTACAGACTAACAGTATTTATGTCCGTGTCTTATTTTAATAATAGACCGTACAATCTTGTAACTTGAACATCAGTCATAAGATAAAAAGGACGTTTAGTCCAATTACTTACTGTTGTTTTGTCTTAGCATTATTTAATTTAGCAATGCAATGCAAATAATCAATCATTTTGTTAAATCGGATGCACATATAAACAAATTAATAACGCTTATACATCTACTATTACTGGGGTCTCTACAATTTATTTCTTAAATGAAGAATACGGTGAACAAGTATGCAGTTACTTTCAAGCAATTTGCTTGGAATGAATTATTTTGTCTCTACACTTGCATATCTATCACTGTCTTGCTAGAGAATTGCAAAAAATAGCACGCGCGTACGCGTCTATTCATAACGGTAACAAAAATGACACGAATTGCAATCAATTTATCTCCGTTGGATAACAACTAACCATGTTGAGTAATATATATTACTACGTTGTATACAATACGGCATATTTTAAAGTTTAATTAAGAATTTCATCAGTGCAACACATTTTTAGCGGTCAGACTATTTATTTCAAACATGAACCTACAAATGTGACAAGGAGCAATGCTACTTGTTTTTAAAACCTAATGAATTTAATCAGTTCAAAATCAATCGTGGATATTTCATAACAGTCATATTTCAACAATGAAAATTATTGGAATTTTGATATCCGATTAAATGACTTTACTAAGTGATTGACGTAAGTAAAGACTTTCTTATCTCTTTTAATACTTCTTTAATACACTTGTTACTATACACTTAACAAATTTTATAAGTGTGCATGTATGAATGGTGTTGTATTTCCTTAAATCATAGCCTAAAGAAGGGAACACAGGCCGGGAGCTTACCAAAGCTTGATCTTGATGTTCACACTTCGCCAGCCAACGCAGAACTCAATTCACTCAATCCTAGAACTATCCGGGTACTTTTTCAGTCCCGCGAAAACCGTCGCGCATGCGCATGCAGTCCAATAGGTCTAGGACCACTAAATCATTTCCTGCATTCACAACACTCCCCCCAACTTTATGAATGAAGGCTTCGTCTTGGGAGTAATGCTGTGAAATGCATCAGTAAAGAACTAGAAGCTCGTTTACTTCCCTTAATTGTGAAGTATAATATCACATCGCGGCTTTAACTTACCCTTAATAAGTAGGCTGTAGAGGAAGGACTAGAAAGTCCTTTTGGTACAGTACTGGCGTTGCCTGTAAAGATTCTCAAAGGCTAAAGCCCCACCTGGAACTTCATTTTTCACAACTACCAGTCCGGTTTTTCATGCCATGGTCCTGAGAAAACGCGATGCTATCTGTACTTCGTTTCAGTAACAATCTAGATGATGATTTGTACTGTTCTCTTCATCATAGCACTGCCTTTTTACTGAAGTTATATACTTTGAAATTCTGGGCATCTCTTGTTCTGGCATATGTACTCAAGTCAGATTTTCGTCATGAACCTGGATCCTTTTATACCTTGCTAAAATCTTCAAGATTTTGCCCCCGCACAGTTTCGGGCAGTTCCCCCCCAAATATAAAACGTTCCTAAATTGGGATGTCGTTTTTTCCCCTCTAACCCAAAATCTTACTGAGTCTTTCAACACCCATCAAAAAATTTGGGGCCCTTTGCTCGTCAGCACAAAATGCGGGAAGGAAAACCCCACCCCCCATGGCAAACCCTGAAAAGTTTTTAGGGTCGGGTTTATTTTACAAATTTAAAACCGGTTTGTAATTTTTTTCCGGAATTCTTGAACCCGCGCCCGGCATTGCCGTTTTTTTCGATCCAGCTGGGGATTTTTAAAACAATCATGTTTTTACTGTGAAAATTTTCCTCTACCCATCGAAAAAGCTGACCCTGTGGTTCCTTAAATCTTAAAAACCCTAGGTAAAAAGGGAGGGGAATCATTTTTCTCACATTTTAAAGGGCCCTTTTCCCTTAAAAAGGAAAATTGCCAAAACGGGGCCTTTTCGTAAACCTAAACAATCCCCAAAAGTTTTTTTCCTGGTGGGTGAAAAATAGTTCTTTTTGTTCGGGGAGTAAAATGAAAAGCTGCCTTATAAGCAAGGACTTTCTCTTTCCCTTTCTTAAACCCTTAATTTTAAATTCTGCCCCTATACCCCAAATTTCCGAAGCTCCGAATCAATTATAAAAAAATTTTCCTTCTTGATTTGGTAAAGTTTTAAAACGGGTGGGATTTTAAAAGCACCTTTAATGTTTTTAAATGCTTCAAAGTTTTTATCGCCCCAATAAAATTTCCATTCTTTCCCTTTTATTTTTTTATAAGGGCAGTGCTATCTCCGCAAAGTTTTTTGACAAATGTAGATGGTAATTTGCAACCCTAAAAACCTTTCGACATCTTTGGATAAATTTGGCCCAATGGCCAGTTGGCTACTTTTTCTAAAATCTCGAAAAGGGTCAGGCCCATTTTTAATTTCCCAAACCAAAACTGTTCTTAAAGGGAAATTTCTCCCTTTTTTTTGGAAAGAAAAACCCACATTTTCTTGGCTTTAGTTTAAAAAACCCAAATGTGTGCGGAATCTTTCCCAGGGCTTCGGCAAAAATTTCCCCAGATGGCGCCTCAAAATTCCTTTCCCAGCACCAATATATCGTCTAAAAATTTCCCCGGGACCGTTTTCCAAGTTAATCACGCAATATAAAGTTTCATCACTCGGGAAAAAAATTTGGCTGGTGCTTTTGGTCAGCCCAAACCCCCCATTCTAACATGCTCAAACAAACCTTTATTTTGTTAAAAAAACGCTGTTTTCTTTCGTCTTTTTTTATTTTTTTTTTGGGGGGATTTGGCCCAATCCCTTTTTTGATTTTTGCTTCTAATTTAAAAAAACCTTGCTTCCTGACAATTGTATCAAAAGCAACCCTTCGCCCCAAGGTTTAAGGGGGAAATATTTTTAACCGTGACTTTCTTTTAAGGGCTCTGTAATCTTTTACCCCATTTTTACAGATCCGTCCCCGTTTTCCCTGATCAAAAACGGGGAGAGGCCCGCCCATTCTAAATTAAGACTCCTGTATAAACACCGGCATCACCATTTTTTTCAGATGCTCTTTTTCCCTTCCCCCAACAAAACAAGCTGGGGGTGCGCCTCAGGGCGTTGTTTTAGGGGTTTTGCATTCCGGTTTTCTAGGGTATGCTCTATTGTTTTTAAAGTTTCCCCCAAAATCAAAATAAATCTTACCCGAAAACATTTCAAAATGGGCAAAAGGAGTTTAGCTAACTTCTTACTTTCCCCCTTGTTTTAAGAGGGTTCAGTGGGAAAGTTTTGAACAACTTTAGGCAAAATGATCGGGAAAACTACTTCTTTTTGGAGTCTCAAATTTGTTTTCCACAAAAACTGTTCGGGGGACTTTTCTAATTCTTTTTCTCGTAGAACTAAAAAACCCTTTTGGGAGATTTAAGCCCGATTTTATTTTTTAAGGAATGACTAGAAGTCATTTTTCATTTTCTTTGGCGGGAGATGTAGCTTTTTCGCTTTGCTCACCCTTAAGGATATGTTCACTTCATATCATTTGCAATCATTTTACCCTTTTTGAAGGGTTTTTGTAAGAGTCATTTGGGAGAGCTAAACAAAAAAATTTTGGCCCCGGGTATCTGAAGACATCAATGTCCTTGCTTTAAATTTATCCCAAACGGGAATTCAATTTTTCATTTGGTTCTAAAAAATAGTCACTCAGATGTGTTTTTGAGCTGCTTTGACTCCAAAACAACTAAATTTTTTTCCCGGCCCCAAAAGTACTTTTTTCCCACTGAAACTTTTGAAATTTGGTCAGTTTCCCCTCTCTAAAGCTTGTATTTTTGGGAATCGGGTTCACCATTCACAATTTAAAGTGTTTGAATCCCATATCCATCATAAACTCCAAAATTTTGGGCATTATATCATGCCCAAAGCAGCTTTTCATAAACAAAAGGGGAAAAACAAAAAACTTTTCATGAAATACTTGAGACCCCCAATTTTGCAATTTTTAATTTTTTTAGTGATAAAGCCTTTTATACTGCTTTTTTGATTTTTGGCCATTTGCTTTAACCCTTCCCATCTTTTTTTTTTTTGGGCGGGTTTTTTTTTGTTTCAAGGGGGTAGCGAAGACTTTTAAAAAGAGAGTATGGAAATTTTTAGCACCAGAGTAAATTCTTGTTTTGACTTCTTGATCCCCCAAACTGTCAGTAACACAAAAGAAGAACCAGCTCGCACTTGATAAACCCGCTGAAAATTTTCCCCCAAATTCTGTTTTTTCTTGGATCCCTTTTAAATTTTAAAATTTCAACTGTTTTCCCCATCTTTAAAAAATTTTCTTCATTTTTCCATTAACATGCAGAAGTCATCCCAAATCTGAAATGGTTTTTTCTTTTCGGGGATTTAATTTTTGGGCAGTAACTATAGGGTTTTTAAAATTGATCTTTGATGACCCTTTGGACAAAGAAGTTTTTGTCACCTTACAAAGGGGCTAATAACTTTTTTTTTTCTTTGATCTGTAACTGGTTTTTTTTCACAGATGACATCACCCTTCCGGACTAAAAAGGGTGGGCGGGAATCTTTCCCCAATTTTGCCCAAATTTTACTTCTTGGGCTTGAACCTTTTGGCCATTCCTTTTTAGCCCTTTT
This sequence comes from Ruditapes philippinarum, assembly GCF_026571515.1. Classification (NCBI taxonomy): domain Eukaryota; kingdom Metazoa; phylum Mollusca; class Bivalvia; order Venerida; family Veneridae; genus Ruditapes; species Ruditapes philippinarum. The sequence continues at coordinate 16,924 of NW_026861670.1, forward strand.
CTTTTTTTAAAACCCACGATTTGTTTGGATTTCGTTGTTTTTTCCCGTAGTTTTTAAAAAGCCCCTTTTTTTCAACCATTTTTTTAAAAATCCTGGACGGGCCCTTTTTTTAATTTTGGCCCCTTTGTTTCCCAAAAAGAAAAAAATGATAGCCCTCTTCCTGCCCCAAAGTTTTCAGTTTCTTTTTTGGTTTGGGTAGTAAATTTTCCCGGGAATTTTACTGCAAAGGGTTTTCCCATAGCTTTTGTTCAGCAATTGTCCCACCCTGGCTTAAAGCTGATGTTTTTTACTGCATTAATTGACACATCATCTTTGATTTTCTAGAATGTTTTTTTGCCATCTTACTGCCTCGGGAGATATATTTGGTTTGATCTTCACAGCGTTAAGGTGCGGGCCTGTAAAACTCTAGGATTTTTCGAAACATGCATGTTTTCCTGCTTCTCTATCAATACATCCTTGGCAGAACTTCGAAATGCCTTTTTTTCCCCCCAAATTTTTTTTTTAATTTTTTCCTTTTTTGGGGAGAAACCTTTTAAAAGCAATGTTTTGAAAGGGGTCACACTCGATCTGCCCAATCATTTAAAGATTATCTGATCTTGTCCCAGCCTTTCTGGAACTTTAAACACGTGGAAAGTCTCGGGAAGTTCCCGGTCCCCCGAAAATGGTTTTCTAAAATTTTTTCAAACATTTGCTTAAAAATGAATAAACAATGGGCCCCCCTTTATTTTTTTATCGGGGAAGAAATCTAACCGGGTTTACCTTTAAAACCCCCAAGTTTAAAGGGAATTTTTTACTTTTTACTGTCAGTCCAGTTTTGAAAAAAGGGTCCCATTTAAATTTTTAAAATTTCTCTTTAAAAAATAACCCGCCCCCGTCTTCCCATATACCGCAAAATACTTGGGAAATTCCCTTTGGGTTACCCCTCTTTTTTGACTTGCTTTTGATCAGAATAACTCGAAAAGCGACTTCTTTTCATTGTCTAGATGGGTTTGGGAATAAATTAAACATGGGACCCCTCTCATGACGTCTTGGAAACCCCGAAGCCATAGCCTCTTGACGAGATCTTTGTTTCCCACTTCTGCTTTCTTGAAGAAACTATTCCCCATATCTGTATGATCTTGAACCCTTTAAAAACTTTGGGCTTCTGGATTTTTTTATCTTTTTGGGGTCTTTTGAAGAAAGACCCTGATTTACGACTGTACTTGCATTCCCCTCGACAAATTGGGGTTTTTTTAAAAAAAAAGACCGATTGTTTTTTAACCAAACTTTTTCCCGATTCCCTTTCTTCCCTCCTACTGTATTCTGGGGTGAAAAATCTTTTTTTACCGAATTTGGGTTTTGCTTCTACTATTATCCTACTTTTTTTTTTGACTTTTCTGAAACTGGTTTTGGTAACTTCGATGGTCTCTTCTTTAATTTTTTTTTCTGGGATTCATATCTATTAAATGTTTTAGAAAGACCCCCTTTTGTTTGACCCCGACTTGTTGGTTATCTCCATATACTAAAATAGCAAAATTTTAATTTTTTTCTTAGGGAAATACATTTAGGGTTGCCATACCTTTTTTTCCAATTAAATGTTGTATGGGGCCTGGATGCCCCCCTGGGGGTTGGGTTAAAAAATTTTTACTTTGACTCATTTTAAACCGTACTTGTTTAAAACCCTTTTTTCTAGAAAAAACCCAAATTAAACTGTAAATTGGGAAGGTTCAGAAAAGTGCTTTTAACCTGTACTATAAATCAAAATGTATCTATTGCAGTAGAATTTTTATCCGTTTTCCCCTTGCTTTTCTTCTGGTAATGCAGGGTATTTAAGTTTTATTAAAATTTTTTTTAGTCATACCCTGGGCTTTTAAAGGGAAAAAAATTGAGTCAAAAAATCTTCAAAGTGTGGGGGTTTCCTTTTGGTGCCTCCATCTCTGGTTTTTGTTAAAAGAAAGTAGGGGCCCGACATAATGGTGTTTTCACCCCGGTTTTACCTTTACTGTAGTGTTATGCCCACTGCTGGGAACCGTCACAGCAGTTGTGTATTTTGGGTTTAAACCCGGAACCGGGAATTACCTTGGTTTTTTACGCCCGCTGGTTTGGGAGTTTTATTTTAGTCATTACCCTTCGAAACTGCTTTAGGGAACTGGGGTTTTGCCAAGGTAAATCAGCTTTCAAATCTTTGATCCTTTAGTTAAAAGTAGGCGTTGTTGTTAAATTTCTTTACTGTGAAATTTTTGTTTAGAAATGCTAAAACAAAGAATGGGGTTGCCATGGGAACAGGCGTGGTCTTTGGGAAAAAGTTTACCCGCACACTTCCCCCCCCCACTTGAAAAAAAATTGTAATCGGAGGGTTGATCCCCGGGGTTTTAAAAAACAATGTAATTTTTAACACATTGGGGTTTTAAAATGCCTGCCATTATGGTTTATGGAAAACATCTTCGTTTAACTTTTCCCCTGCTTTGGGCGGGAAAATGGACTATACTTGTTGCCTTTTTTTCACCAAATAAATTCCACTTATTTTCTTTTTTTCGAGATTTGAATTTCACCCAATATTTATTTAAAAGTTTGCTTTAAAAAAATTTAATCGACTTATTAAAGGACAGGTTTTTTAAATCAAATGTATTTACTAAATACTTTTAGACAGCTTTCCCTTTTAAATTTAATTTTACTTTACTTTGACACAGCTGCTTTAATTTTTTTTTACTTCACATTCAAGAATTAAAAAACAAAAATTTTTGTGAAATTCTGTAAAAAAATTTTGAAAAAAATGTATAATTTAAAATTAAAATTTTCCGCAAATTTATTTCCTTTAAAAATAGAAAATACGGAAATAATTTATTTGGTGAAACCTGGTACACTTTTAAACAACTGAAATAAGATATTCAAGGGAGAAAAACTTTTATACCCTTTTACAATGTCTTTTAATTGGGTGTCCCGTCTCTTATTTTCCCTTTAAAGTCGTTTTCCCGAAAAGGGGAAAGTAAATAAAAAAGGGCCCAAAACTGGGCGTGGGTTTTTCTATGAATTTTTGAAATGGAAATTTTTTATTTATGAAAAAACATACCTTTTTGCAGTTTCCCAAAAATTTAAAGTTGACCAAAATATTTTTTTAAAAAAACTAGAAGCCAAAAAAAATTTAAAAAAAAACTAAATACATTTAACCCTTTAAAGGGTATCTCCCAGTGGTTATTTTTACAATGTCAAAATTTAATGTCCAAAAAATCAATTTTCCCCCAAATTTTATGCAACGGTTCAGAATGTCGCGAAAAATTTACCCACAAATGAAAAGACCCTTTTATGACATGCAAAAGTCACTGCCCTGCTATCCAGTTTTAATCCCTTTGTCGCCAATGTTGTATTTTTTCCCTTAAAAACAAAAGGCCCAAAAAAAGGGAAAACAGGCCGGGGCTTAACCCCAAAACTTGATTTTTTAAAGTTCACACTTTTGCCAGCCAAAGCAGAACCCAATTTACCAATTTCCCAGAAAAACCGGGGACTTTTTTTAAATCCCGCGAAAAAACCCTCCCCCGATGCGCATTTCAGTTTCCCGGTTTGGTTCCCAGGACCCCAAATCATTTTCCCGCATTACAAAATGGTTTCAAAGGTGTGTCAATATTTTTCCCCGTCAATTTCTGAAATTTTTCCCCTTAAAAAAACAGAACAGAAAACCCCGGTTAATTTATTTTTATTTTTTTTTTTTTTTTTATTCGAGGTACAAAATTTAAGATGTATTTTCCCCCAAAAATGTAAATTTCGTGTCGAAAGGGCGATGTTTCAAAATGATGGGCCCTAATTTCCGTATGTGCCTACACTTACTGTGTTTACATCCCGGCCCGTGGGCATCACATCGATGTTACATTTCCTTGTAGATAATTTTTGGGGTCGATTTAAGGTTTTTCCAAAAGATGCCCGTTGCTCTGCCCCCTCAATGGGTTTGCCTTTTTAATTTAAAATTTTCCGGGGGTACAAACCCTGGGGGATGTTTCAATGACATGTAATTTTGTAAATAAAAAAAAAAATTTCATTTTTTTCTTCTTAAGTAGAAACTTTTCTGAAATTTTAAAAGATATTTTGGCTTTAAAAAGGGAAAAAAAATTAAAAAAACGTTTTAACAAAAATTAAAAATTTTTTTACCAAAACCCCTGTTTGGTGTTTCTCCTTTAGTTTGGGCCAAACCCCAGGGGGTTGGGACGCTGTTAAAATAAATAAACTTTCTCATGTTTGGGGTTTTTTTGATATTTTGGGTCTCTTTTGGGATTCCCGGGAAAATCACTTGCAATTTTATTTCCCCCAATTGTCACAATTTTTTTCGTGCATTGTGTGAATCTTGTTTTGTTCATGGTTTAACCCCCCTTATTTAAATTTAAAATTATCAGCTTGGACAAGGGAAAATGGGAAATGCAGCCAAAAAGTCAGAAACAAAATTTTGTTAAAAAAAAATATTGATACACGAAAAAGTTATAAAGGGCCCCAACTGGTGCACACTTTTAAATTTTTTAAAAATAAAATTTTTTAGTAAAAAAAAAATCGCCTATTTATTTTAAATGATTATGGGGTATCACGTACCCCATTATGAGTTTTTGGGGGCCCCCGGGGGCCCAAAAACAGTCATCGGCCATTTGAACTGTGCAGTGCAAAAAAAAACTGAGACAAAGACGTCATATTTTACGTCATCAAAAAGTTAACTGTAAAAAAATGAAAATAGGGTTTTAAGCATTTAAAACGGGGTTGATTTTTTTTATGAGGGGCTGAAAGCGGGATTTGTTTGTTACAGTTGAATTTTTAAAAAAAATAATTAGACAAATTCATTCCGAAAAAAAAAAAGAAAATAAAACTTTTCTTCTTTGATTTACAAACCAAAAGTACTTTCGAACATACAAAAAGTAAACAAATCTTGTGCAGGGGACTGTACTGTAAAAGTAGGGGAAAAGCAGACAGGAATTTCAACGAAAGAAAAATTTAAAGTAGATCTTTTTAAAAAAAGAAAAGGGGTAAATAAATTAAATTTAATTTCACGTCTTGTTTTTGCCAGAAAATTTAAAAATCGGGCCCCGAAATTGGGAAATTTTGGCCCCCCGGGGGCCCTTATTCTTTTTTGCGGGTCGATTATCACCTTCCGACCCCCACTCCGCCGTGTATTAATCTCTTTTCTTTTTTCTCATCTAATTCAACTATTTGAAAATTTGGCCCATTTAATGGGCCAGGAAACTATTTGCTTTAATTTAAACCCAAAAAAAAAATGGAAACTTAACATTTTTTGAAAAATAATTTTTGTTTTTTTAAAATACATGTATTTTACATCGAATTTTACAGTTACTGCTTAAGCCCCGGTTTGGGAATTTTATTTGAGGGCAATATATATTTTGAACAAAATTTTAAAAGGGGGAAAATTTGGGAAATTCTTGGGATGTTGTTTTTCAAAATGAAATACACTTGATTAAAAAAAAAAATGAAAATGGGAAAGGGCTAAAAAATTAACAAAAAAATCGAGGGAGGGCTAGGTTGGGGTTTTGGTATATGGGGGAAAAATGAAAAATAATTTTTCCCAACATAATAGTACCAAAGTTGGGATTTTAATTTTCCCCCATTTTTCGGGGAAAGGGATCTTTTTTGGATGGGCTGACAGGGGTAAATAGATTATATTATACGAGCGTTTCAAATCATAGCTTTTCCCACACCATTTAAAAATTTGGGGGCGCCCAAATTTTCAGGCAAAGGGGTAAAACTTATATAAAAACATAAGGGAGATTTAATTTTAAAAAGGAAATAAAACCTTCTGTGGGGGTTTAAAAATTAATTCATTAACAAGGATTATAAAAAGGAATGGGGGAAGGATGATTTTTTAAAAATTCACATTTTTTGGGTGAATAAATACTTTTTGAACACTTTGGTGGCAATTATTTTTGGGGCAATCAAATATACGTGTTGTAATAACTTTTTTGCACAGGGAAATTTTTTCATTTCAAATTTTAGGGGAGGGGAAAATTTAAACCCAAATGATAAAAAAAAATTAAAAAAAATTAAAGGCATATTTTGCTTTTGGGGATTTTTTGTTTTTGTTGGCATTTGTTTTCAAAACGCTGTTTAGTTTATTTCTTTTTGTAAAAAAAAAACACGTGTTCCCTACAAGTTTGTGATTTTTTTTTTTTGTGAACAGAATGAGTTTTCAATGGAGATTCTACACAACTGTATAAAAGAAGCATTTTAATTGATTTATGGAAGAGTAGTTTTTTATCGGCTTTATTATACAGTTCATTTGAGAACAATAAAAAGTTTTTCTGTGAAGCAACTTTGAATCTAATTGTTTCTTCTATTTAACGGGCCAAATTTTTATGATTACCAAATTGCTATCAGAGCTGTAAACTTGCAAAGAATATACATGTAACCCTGCGCATTCAGATGATAAGTGTTAGAATACAAAGCTAAAAAATTGGAGTTTAGAAATGCATATATATCCACAGACACTGAATTTAACACAAATGCTTTAATAACAATAATTAGCGCTAATTTCTTCACCATTTATAACCGACGCTTTTGAGCATGCTACGAAATGTGTCCATATTTTTGAAAATATTTATTTCCTGAGTCAGTTTAAAGTGTCTTTATAATCCCTTAAAAACAAGCTTTGTTTTTGTTTTAGAACACTTTTGAATGCCCATGACAATTTGAACCCATCGGGGGTCATGCTGTTGTTTGTGTTAATGTAAAAGAAATTAATTGGATAAAAAATTTGGGATATTGAAATACAATACAGTTTGCTTATTAAAAAAACATGGGAA
>NW_026861671.1:0-6861 GCF_026571515.1 Ruditapes philippinarum
ATAGATCTACATCAAATTGAGTAATAATCTCAAAAAAATATTTCCAGTCCTGTCATGTCAAAATACCTCAGTGGAGTCCCTTTAATTAGTTTGACAAAAAAGTGAGAGAGTGGAAGGTAACAAGAACTACGAGTTTATTTATTTAATCATGGCATATTACATGCATGTGATTAAAGGGAGACACAGGCAAAATTTTCATTTCTTAGTTTTGAAATTTTCATTCATTATTCTGTAAATGTCCTCAAAATGAATACACTAAACAGTCAAAGGAACAAAACTTTTCTCCATATAAAGAATAAAATGGTGTTTTCCTAACTTGACCCGCGTGGGTCAGGTTAGAGCGCTAAAATTTCACAATAGTTGTCACTCTGTACTCTGGAAACGTTAAAAAACATGTCAAATCAATTACTTAGACTTGTTTCAATCATACAATATCCACAATATTTGTTATTGTAACTTCCAGGGTTTGTTCAAATCGCATGACTTGTTTTTAAACTATTCGGTGATTCTGTTCGCGTCAAAATTTCGTTCAACATATATAGATATATTTAAACTTCAAACCCAAAATATATAGAATTTATACAGAAATTCATGTTGGGACTTTAAGAAATGTCATTTTAGGGTGATTTGAGTACAGAAAATCATTTTTATATTTTTGCCATTATTTTGCCTGAGTATCCCTTTAAAACTACAAAGAATTTAAACAAGATTAACAAATACATGATGAAAGGTTCATGGACCATTATATTTGAGCATACAAACACTTATCGAACAATGTGAAACATATATACAGATTCCCTAATAACAAGAAAAATATTACATACATTCGTATGTAATATAGATATAGGTACAATTGCATACTAACTGCTGTGAAGACTTTTTTATGCTTGCTGCATGAAAGGTGTTGTGTAAAATGAACAAACATGTCATCACATATTATATATTTTTAAACATTTCTATATTTTTACTATCTATTACTATCAGACAACAAAATATAATTATAACTTGAGATATAAGGTCACGAAAAGATATTGTTTAATGGACACGACTTTAAACAAATTATATTAAGGACAGTCATTTTTTATTATGGCATGAACATTTGGAACAATATACCTTTAAAGATTCGTAATGTTGATAACCTTACATCTTTAAAAGAAGAATTCAAAACTTATCTTATTTTCATATAAATGAATGAATGAATGAATAAACGAACAAAGATGCAATGTATGTATATGTTTAATGTGTCTATCTAACCTGGAGTGCCTATCAAAGTATATGAGTTGTCTTATTCTAAAAATTACATATTATATATTCATTTTTCTACCTATGCAATTGTTTTGTTGTTGTTGTTGTTGTTATATATGATTGATAAGTTTATTTTATTTTTACAATTTTTTGCAAGATTCACAAGCAATATATCAAGATATTTTTCAAAACTATGTTCAGTTACACTAAACATTTTTAGACAGTATCAACATAACACAATATATATAAATTGTTAACATAAGTATTGCGGTAGAGTCAGTATTAATAAATACTTCAATAGAGTTCTCCACAACAATAAATTTATACAATTCTTGGCTTATTTGAATCTTAATATAATTTCTTTAATAAATGAACAAAGTTTTTTGTAATCTGGAAGGTTAACATCAGTATTTATTTGTATATCAATAGAATGTATATTATGTCTCTTTAAATGTTTGTTTGTTTCATTTTATGCCTTTTCCCAACAGTATTTCAGTCATATAGGCGGATAGTTTCCTAATCATCGTTCCTGGAGAGTCACACCAGTACTAGACGACCTTCCTCCGTGCTAAACTACCAAAGCATCTCCGGGGGATTAAACCCAAACCAGAGAAGTAACTGGATTAGAAGTCATCAACTCTAACCCCTCAACCACGAAGGCGGTTAAATATTTAGGTTTCAAAAAACGTTTCCTGACATTATCAAAACACACTCAAAAATATAATAGAATTCATCACCAATGGATCTATCACACAATGTACAGACATACCTGTATAATTTTGATGGAGTTTTAACTAGATATGTTTCAAAACAAAAATTACAATGTATGTTTAAATAAGCTATAATTTGTGCATTTACTAGAATTGTCAATACCAGAATACCACTTAATATTTAAAAATAAATCTGATAATTTTTGTTTGACACTGTAACACTAAGGCTCTGTTAGGCTTCTGCAAAACTGAGTTATCTGAGAGTGCCCAAGATATTCTGTGACAAAAGCCAGTGATTGAATCATTTTCAATTTTGATTTTTTTCCATATTAAATTTAGACATAATTTTTCAAATATATCAGCGTACAGATTACAACTTGTTCATAGTGCATGAATAATGTCATAACAAGCATACAAGATGTTTATAAAGATGTTGAGTGATATTTCATCTCACTTATTTGAGCAGACAGTTTTTAGCACCAGTGAAAACACTAAAAAATTGAGTCTTATTTGCAAAAATAAACTATATATAACTTGGCAGTACTGTATATCTCTACTTATCTAACAATGAATATATTTAAATCACTTGCAAATGTTATAAAATGTAATATTAAAAATATACACACCTTTCATTTTTGTCTGCTCACACAACAGTCAAATCCACACTAGATCTGAAATATGGGACTTCCTGGAAGAAAAATAATGAATAAACATTATCAGAACATAAATCTGAGCCCACAATTTCATACAAATTTATTTCCGTCTCCATTTTCCATTTGATTTAAATAATTATTAAGATTTCATCATACAATGAAATAGAAAGAAATAAGAACAGAAAATGCAGAAATTAAGTAGAGTAGCTGTTAAAAGCTTGATTCCACTGTTCTCAGTGAACGATAGTAAAAGCAGAGCCTGGATAATTAATGCATAATTTTTTCAAGTTAAAAAAGAGCCATAATTCTGTCAAAATCCATGTTAGAGTTACGGGTCTTGGAGTGTGACCTCCCATTACACGCTAAAAGAAATATGTTATGTATGCAGCATGTTACATGTATATAATTTATATCTGACCAGTTGGTATTTCCAATATTATCATTGTTCTATTTTTAGAACATAAACTACATGTATGTACTAGAACTTTCTTAACTGTTGTAGAAAACTCATGCATTATATTAAGATAGAAATTTCCGGAATGATCTTTATTGTTGAAGTTGCTAGATTATGATAGAACATAATAGACTTTTCTGGAATGTTCCTAGTTTATATATATAATACGGGATATTTTTCATTTGGGTACCTTTTAAGTTATCAGTGATCTTTTAAGTCATCAGTTACCTTTTAAGACATCAATATATTTGGAGTATTATTCAACTTGGATATTAAGTGATTTATTGGAGCTTGGATTATTTTTAAAATAGTTTAAATTATTCTTGTGGATTTTATTGTGGGAATTTATTCTAAAGTGTTCTTGGATTTAACTGTGCTATTCAAAAGGATCATTCCAGGATCAGACTAGACATTTGTAATTTACATTTTTATTTGGACTTCAGGTATTTGTAAACATAATTTGTTATTTTATTTTTCTTTAATAATTTTTCTGTAATAAATTTGTTATATTGTTACAAGTTTGTTGCTGGCTTTTCTTTCTCGTTACGCCTGGCTCGTAACAAATATGTTTCAGCTCCTTTCCGTCCGTAGTTTAGGAGATACCAAACTGCATGCAAAAACTTACCCAAAATGTGACACCAATGCCTGTGCGAGTACAATAGCTCTTCCTTTTCTTCCAATAGTCAAGCTGAAAATTGAAAGACTATTCTATTGGAGCATTAAGATGGTGCTATTTTTAAATTAATGCAAACAACTTTACAAGGATAACATAATTGTTAAAATGAATGTAAAAAACAAAGATTATTCAATTTAACTTTGGTGTTATCAATAAACACTCATCATGGTTTCTATTATTTGGCTTCAAACAGCTTGTATGTCAAAACAAAAGTTAACCTCTGAATACTTTTATATAGACATTCCGACAATTTTTAACAAAATAGCACTCAACTGACTTGAATGTTATTCAAATTTTTAAACAAGAGCACTAAATGTGGAAATTAAGCTTGTCTGTTAATAATTCTTAGTTAAAAAGGGGGAATAACTCCAAACAATATTGCTTTCAGAATTATGGCACTTGTCTTGTCATATTAAGCAAGTATTAAAAGATTCATGTTGATAACTTTTAAAAATTGTTTAAACTAGAACTGCCACTATCATGGCGTGAATACCCCCGCATACCACTTTGTCAGAATCAACAGTGGCCATTTAGAGCTCAAGGACAACCTCCCTGCCAAATCTGAGGTTACTAAGCCAGTGCATTGCTAAGTTATGTATTCTACATGCTTCAAATGTGAAAATGTCAAAATCAATACATTGCGGACAGGACATACTTTAGCAATTGAGAAAAAAGGCTTTTTTGTCAAGGTCCCTGTGACCTTGACCTTTGACCCAGTGACCTCAAAATCAATAGGGGTCACCTTATAGTCATGACCAACATCCATGCCAAATATGAAGACTGTCGGTCAAAGGAATCTAAAGTTATTGGGCAGACAAACTTTTTGAAGTCAAAGTACCTGTGACATTGACCTTTGACCTGGTGACCTCAAAATAAATAGGGGTCATCTACTAATCATGACTAACATCAATGCCAAATATGAAGACTGTGGGTCAAAGGAATCTTAAGTTATTGGGCAGACAAGCTTTTTGAAGTCAAGGCCTCTGTGACCTTGACATTTGACCTAGTGACCTCAAAATCAATAGGGGTCATCTACTAATCATGACTAACCTCCATGCCAAATATGAAGACTGTGGGTCAAAGGAATCTTAAGTTATTGGGTGGACAAGCTTTTAGAAGTAGTTTATACGTATATTCTGTTAAATGGAGTCTGAAAATAAATGTTAAGAAAACAAATATTTGTGTATTTAGAAAAAGAAAAACAAAAATTGATAATAATTGGTTTATTAATGGTGAGAAAATAGAAGTTGTAGAAACATTTTGTTACCTTGGAGTTAACTTTAAGTATAATGGGTCTATGAATGATGCAATGAAATCGTTATCAGAGCACGCATTAAAAGCTGTAAACAGCCTGTATTCAATCTTCTCAAGAATAAAGTTTGATGTTAAGACTAAACTGTTGCTCTTTGACAGGATGGTAGAACCAATACTACTATATTGTGCTGAAGTCTTTGGTATTTACAATACAGATGTTCTAGATAGAATTCAAATGAAGTTCTGTAAAAAGATTCTAGGTGTTAAAATGTCTACACCAAATATGGCTGTACTTGGAGAATTGGGAAGATATCCGATATCTATCTTATGTAAAGAGAGAGTTTTGAACTATTGGGTGAAATTAAACAGAAATAAAAGTTCGCTTATTTATAACATTTTTCAACTGCAATATCAAGAAACATACAATCAAAATTGCATATTATGGGCAAAACATGTTAAATCTCTCCTAGATTCTCTCGGGTACGGCTATATATGGTACAATTTCAACGACGATATTTCTATGAGTATCTTAAAGTGCAGATTAAGAGATCAGTTTAAACAAGAATGGAGTGGTTCTATTCGTAGTATGTACAAACTTGATTATTATATAAAATTTAAGAAAGAATTTGGTTATGAAAAATATATTGATTTTATTGAAAATGACTATTTGAGAAAACTATTTACATGTTTCAGATTATCAGCGCACTCGCTAACTATCGAAACTGGGAGATATATAGGAACTGATAGAATAAATAGAATTTGTAGATATTGCAATTGTAATGTCATTGAGTCAGAGTACCACTTTCTTATGACCTGTCAAAATATTTAAATATTCGTACCAAATACATGCCACATATTTCGTGGCCAAATCTTAATTTGTTCAACCGTATGATGGGTTCAAATAAAAAGAAAACTGTATTGAATATGTGTAAATATCTTCAAGAAGCATATACTGTTAGAAACGATGTCTTATAAATGTACACTTTTTTCTGATCACTATGAATATATATGTATATGTGTTGATAAATATTGTTTCATATAAAATTGCTTTATATGTTTGTATATATGATCAATATTTGAAGTATTTTTTCTGTTCATTAGCCAAAGGCAAGTTTTTGTCGATATTTGCAAATAAAAGTTGTTGTTGTAAAAAAAAAATAAAAAAGATATAAATCGGGATAATATCGACACTAATTATATATTTGTATTGGCTATATCACATTTGCGAGAGCCCTTTCACATTGCCGAGGGCGCCAGCACCGTGCCGATGGCTGGATCACATTTGAACAAATGTAAATATTTCATTTGAACCAAACTCTTTGAAATATGTTTTTGTGTTGAGCCAACGGGTAGGTCAGGATCAAGTTCCATGTACGAAAATTGGGCAGATATTTACTTTACGGTGAAGAAATCACTAAATATGTGTCTTAACGTATCAGAAAACGTTAACATTTGGTAAAAGTTCTAGCAACGTCATTTTGGGGCATTTTGTATCGAAATTGCATGAAAATTGATGAGGAAAATGTTCTACGTGGCATAGCATTCTTCGATTTTTGAAAAACAAGCATACATGTATTTTTCAAAAACGGATATTTTTACAAACTATGTAAACCTGTTTCTGCTTTGTTTTGGTCGATGGCTCAATAACGGAAGTATCGATGGCTCTCAGAGGGCTCTCATTTAAACAGATCACTAAAATATGAAATAGCCACTGTTTAGTAGGCGTGATTGAGTCGTCGAGTAGTGAAAGAGCAAGACCTACATATGCTTTCAGCTGTTGATTGCTTGATACTTGCAACATGAAGCCGAGCATTCTATTTTATTATACCGCGTTAAGACAAAACAAAAAATTGTATATGTTCGTTTTTT
>NW_026861672.1:0-40292 GCF_026571515.1 Ruditapes philippinarum
ATTTTTTTGTAAATCATTTAAATTTGCATAATTTTACTTATCGTATGCACTGTCCATGACAGAGGGCCAGATATTAAAAAATAACAAATGCTGATGCCTACTTGGTAAAGAAAGTAATTCAAATGCAAACAAGACTTACAGACTCAATCAAACCGAGTCTGCAATTCTTATGTTATTTTGTTGTGATTAATGCTTCCGAGGGATCACTTTGTTTCCAGAATTTTGTACTTCACAACAGCAGGTGTCAAGTGCCGTGTGGCAGCCGTAAAAAGTTACCCCGTACTTCACTTCAGTGTTGTTATATTTTTCTGGTCCTTCGGGATCATTGATGCCAGCACTATAAAGTGTTGAGAATTTAGTACCGCTCAAGCCGGTGCTAGGGGGCGTGAGGGATGTTGCGCTTATTCATTATCCCTCATGTACAGACTCAATCAAACCGAGTCTGCAATTCTTATGTTATTTTGTTGTGATTAATGCTTCCGAGGGATCACTTTGTTTCCAGAATTTTTTACAAGACTTGTAAATGTAATTTGACATGACAGTAGCGCAACATTGTTCTGTTTGTGTCACTACTGTAGTCAGTTATTGTAGATGATAAAAAATCAAAGCATGCACATTTTCTTTTTCACCTTTAATGCTACTCACTATCTACAAATATCAACTACTTTTCAATGTAGGAAATATTAAATACACATGTAAATAAGCCAAATAGACTTTATTTTCAAACTGTCCGTTAAATGTTTCGCGTCAAATGGTATATCACGTTAAACAAGAAAGACATTGGTGCAAAACATCAAATGGCGTTCATGCATAAAATGCAGCAAGTGACGATGAACAGTAGACATCTGATGACCAGATATTCTTTTAACCTTTTCAATGGTTAATTGGATTTTGCCATAATTGAACATGTATATCATAGATAAATGGGCGGATGAAAGTCTTTGTTCATTATGAACTTTGGTCGGCTTGCTAAAAATAAAAAAATATTAAATGTATTTTTTTTTTGAACATACAAAACAGTAGTCAAATTGAACAAAGTCTGTTTTGTGTAGCAAATATACAAACAGCATATAAAAATAGTAACAAAAGAGACTAATATTGTAATATAACAGGTATTTTTTCTATCAAATTAAGAAAAAATGGTTTCTTTTGATGCCTTGGACTAAAGATACAGTAGCTATATTCTAAGTCTCATATTAATACTGAAAGAAGAACACACACTGGAATGAATTTGGGATGAATTTCTAAAATACAAAATTTAGGATTTTTTGTTATATGCGTTAACAAAAATAATGGTACATTTAAAATCATGAATAAATTTGCATGGCATGCTTATATATTGAATCATTATTTATCAATGGAAGACTGTTACCTGTATTTTCATAGGGTATAAGGAAATTCACTAACATCATGTTCATGCTAGTCAAGTTATAAAAGCTATTTGACATAGGTTATAAATAAAGAGCTATTGTAAATGGATTTATTGGGAGATGAATGTACTATTTTGTAATCCTCGTCTGACCCACCAATGTGTTTACATTCCTATCAATGTACCCATAACACCTCGACTAAAGTTTCTTTTGTTAAAATGCATGTCGCAGTATTCGGCAAATCAACATTTCATTCAAACCACCATAAACCGATTGCGTTCAAACAAAATGGAATCATCTTATAATAGCAAAAATTCGGAACCCAAGGGTCGATTTAAATAATCAGGGGAGCAATTAATTTGTTTTATTTTATTTTTTCGATAAGTTAAAAAGGGTGCAATTTATGGTTGAATATGTTTGCATTTAATTTTGCCAACTCTGCAGTTCGTTATCAATTACCATAGCGGTTAATTAAACTACTTCAATCTATAAATAGATTTTTGGACTTTCTCAATGTTAAGGTCATGTCTATTTATAGCTTTGTTCCCATTCTCAGTAATATGACATGCTGCGAATCACCGAAGGGGAGACCAATATATGAATTAACATAATAGAAATCAAAAGGAAATCGTGCTTCTGAATTTGTTTTAGCTGTAAATCAAAGGGGTTAAACCATAAAAATCGGGTCCATGGACAAAAAGAAATAGTTAAAGCAAATAGCTCCGCGCCTGTGGGCGCGGAACAATAATAGCACAGATCCAAGAAGGGAGAAAATAAGTATCACGTAACGAAAGAAACATAGTATATGATTTGCTTCCCTTTTAAACCTCAAGACGTTATCTTAAAAATCGGCAAAAATACATAATAAACATTTTTAAAACTTGCATGATTAAAGAGAAACATACAAAAGGGGTGACGATCCTACTTTCCGACTAATTTAAGTGATTTTTTGCCCAATTGGCAGATAAATTCTTCGACGCATTAATGATATCAATTCTTGATTATTATTTGCTGACATGGTTCAACATTTGCTAAGTTCAAAGCAACATATTCCATTACATCGTTGTAGTTGCGATATGACAGACATTTTCTTCCAGTTATCCCCCTTTCTGGATATTGCTGTTGGGTTTATTCAATGAAGGATAGCAAAATGTTTGTCGCATAGAATTGTTTTAAATTTTGCAAAATGGTTGAAAATAAAATAACAAAGAATACTTTAAATTAAGAAAGATATCAGAATCCCTCATTTTTAATAATCTGTTCTTCAAGTAAAACTATTTATTGTAAGGGGTAAGTAACCATAAAAGTAAGACCGAAAACATTTTTCATAAATTTGTTACAAATATGCAAATTATTAAACCGAAATATGAGTACTAGTTAATTTTCTCCTCCTTTGTCTATGTAAACTAAACATGTGTCTATAGGACATGTGTGCTACCACTTTACCTGTCTAATGACTTACAGAATATTATGCCGGAGGACATTTAAAGGGGATACTACTTGACTCTTCATATCCATAAGTGGTTGGGGCATAAAAACGACATCCAATTTTTTCTATGTTGACTTCGTGATTTTTCCAACTGCAGATGCATGCTGACCAACAATTTATGTACAGTTTCATGATTCGAGGTCAAATATATCTTGGGCTAGGCAAAAAGTTGAAATATCCATTCTTAGTCAAGGGCAATAGCTCTAAGAAAATAGAATTAATCCACACGCAAAACCCCTAACTGGTGCACAACTGTATATGCTGATCAACATTCTGTAGAGTTTGTTGATTCTAGCTCAAGTTATTTTAGAGGTACCTGTGACACATCATTTTGGAAAGGTATGTACTAAGCTAAGGGCAATAACTCTATATATACCGAATATATTAGCAAACCCCAAAGCGTACAACTACAAATGCTGACCAAATGTTTAACTACTCTACTTTTTGAGCTGCTGGCCACACAAAATAAAACAAGATTAAAACAAGGTAAAGGCAACGTTCACAGGACGCGGCCCCCGACACACCCAAGCATGGCACCCAGAAGGCACCAAACAAAAACCCGGAGCGGACACAAGGGTGAAAGGAGTGGGACATGTAATATGAAATAATATCAACTAAAACGGACCCATAAGGGAATAACAGGGATAAGGGCTGTAAGGGTGAAAAGGTGGGGAGTGGGTTAAAAATGGGTGAGGGGGGGGGGGAATTGAGAAAATACCTACCGTCAATAACAATCCAACAAGACAGACATCACAAAACATGTAAACATCTAAAACAAGTAGCAATACAGACATGAAAAACACGTGAAGAAACACAGAGGGGTACCGCCTTAGAACGGTCAGTGGTAGTTAAACCACTGGGGAGTTTAAACCGGTTTTAGGCGCGCCAAACCTCACTTTTAGCCCCAATATGTTCCTTATGACATGAAAGTGTTAATAAAATTACTCCCCGCCAAGTGAAATTCTAACAATGGTCATGGTTACATTAGACGAAATAAATAAAACACATACAAAATTATGTAAATATGTAGAAAAAAGTACAGCCTAATGACCATTACCAAAGTACTCGATGCCTTAAAGGAAGGCAGGTCACCTACAAGGGCCCGACGAAGCAAGACAGAAGACGATCATTTAGACAATTCAGTCCCAAAGGGCTTTAAGAACTGTCCATCATAGAGTCTCCTACTTCGTCTGTCAGATAGAATTAAAAGAGAAAAGCGTAGCGTCCAACTGTAAAAGGGTTGAACACCAAGCAAGCGGTATGCCTTAAAATAATAGGGTGATAACCTCTTTTAATAAACCGTTTGATAATTTTAGTGAAGACGGCAAAAAAATTACTATGACCCATGATTCTACGAAGTTTGTAAACCACATCTCCATAGAAGTCAAGTTTGCTTATACCTAGTCGTAAAACAGTTTTTAAATTACAATTAAATCTTAAAACTAAGTCTGAATAACGATGGTAAAACTTGGTAAAATATTTACGCAATTTATGATAGCGATAACCTTGTTTAAGAAGTTTGTTAGTAATAAATAAATTGCGTTCATTAAAATCATCAACACGACTGCACGCCCAAGCAAATCTAATTAATTGAAAAATATACACCCCATATGATGAAGCATGAGGTACATCTCCATCTAAACGTGGATAGTTAACCCATCTAAACGTGGATAGTTAACAATATTAAAATCAAAATCATCTCTTTTTCGTAGATTTTAGTTACTAAAGTATTCTTAATGATAGAAATGTTTAAATCTATAAAAGATGTAATAACGTCAGAAGAGTTAGTTTTATTCAATTTAAGTTCACTGGGATATGTTGATCGAAATAAGGATTATTCATGGTGAGAATATAATCTAGGTAGCGGGAAGTGTTGTTAAATGCATGTATAATTTCCTGATGTGAAGTAGGGGAAAGACTTAACATAAAATCCCTCTCATAGCAGTAAAGCTATCAGGGGGGCACAATTAGTTCCCATTGGAATGCCTATTATCTGTTTGAAAACTGTATTACCAAACCTGACATAAATGTTATCTAATAAAAAAGAAAGTGCTTCACAAACTTCGTTACAGGTCCACATTGTATATGGTTTAATGATACCATTGGTAAAGCAAGTTGAAAATTGCAAGTCGAGAGCAATAACGTACTCTACAAACCCTGAATAAATGCACAAATTAACACCAAAGTGCAAAACTACAAATGGTGACCATCATTTTTGTAGATTCATGACTCTAGGTCAAATTATTTCTGGGTTAATTATCTGGAAAAAAGGGGAACCCTTTTGGAATCTTTAAAAACAGAAAACAAAAAAAAATAAAATTTTTGCAAAAATCGGTTTGTTGGGGGCTGTAGATAAAGTGAGATGAAAAAAGAGAAAACATGTCTAAAACCGGCCCCTTTGGCACTGGTTTAAAAGGGGCCCTTTTAAAAACTCAACACTCAAAGGTGCTGGAGTCAATGATCCCGAAGGACCAAAATATATAACAACACTGAAGTAAAGTACGTGGCAACTTTTACGGCTAACACACAGTACCTGACAACTGCAGTTGTGATGTATAAATATCTTGAAAAAAGGATATCCCTTGCAAATATTTAAAACAGCAAATTTATATGAAATTTGCAGTTTCGGTTTGATTGAGTCTGTAAATGAGGGATAAGATCGAAATAATTGAAAAAAATGTATGTTTTACTAAGTCAAGGACAATAACTCTTCAAATACTGAATAAATCCACACCCAAACCTCAGGTGCATTCTAATACATACTGACCAACATTTCTTTAAAGTGGCTTGACTGTACGTTAAATTCTATTCTAGCTACGTACAACAAAAGTTGATAATTGCAAACTTTTATTAAGTCAAGGGCAATATCTCTGAAAAAACTAAATAATTTCAACGGCGAAACCTAAAATGCACAGCTCTACACACTGATCAACGTTCTTGTAAAGTTTTTTGGATCTGGATCAAACACCTTTAGAGGTACACGCGACAAACCATGAGACCGGATACACGGACAAACCCACGAACGAGCAATGGCAAATCTAAATGTCTCCCTGGGGGAACAGACAAGAAAACAAAGTACACATGTATAAGAAATATCTTTGAATAACAAATATTCATACAGTGAATCTAGTCAACAGTGGTATAATTTAATTTCATTCTCAAGATGCCATCTAGAAGTGACCATTTTAGAGGTTACTCAAAAGCAATGAAAGCAAAAGAAAATATATGAAAATCCAACGATCCGGTTTGATTTAATCTGTTAGTGGTTTCAATTTTAAAGCCAATTAAAGTGACAGAACATGTTTTAATCAAGAAACTCATGGCAGCAAACACAAAAAGTCGAACTCTTAATTACCCTCACGATAGTTTAAACACAAAATATAGGTATCAATGTAGTGCTGAAAACGGTATTTATTCTTACCTCAAGAACTGAAAAAATAGCAGGAAAAATGCTAAATTTAGTAAATTCGAAATAAATAACAGAAATCATAAATTTTACGCGGATTGTAATACGCGGATTGTAAGTGTTGTATGTTACTTGTTCATTACGTTTATTACTTTCTTTGTTCACTTTACAATACTCACTTTCGAATGCATTTTCAAAATTGGGTGAAAAAAGTAAGCATCAATCTGCAGGCATGATGCTTAAATACTAGTAGAACTCGAATTTTGTATAGAAGTTAAAATAACACTTAATCTTCATTTCTCTATCTTTAAATTCAGTATCAACATATTTTAAACACAGCTTGTTCCTTTTAAAAAAATAAAAATATTAATTTCCTGATTCATGTTACATTTAAAGCGTAAAATACCATTTCACAGTTTTAACTTTTTCATTGTCAGTTTCGATTCCATTTTTTTATTTGAGAAAATATGGTAACAAATTGATGAATTTTGAAAGAATATAGATTTAGAGGTTTTAATTTTAACTATTCTGCTTTAAGTCTTTGAAATACATATGTCAGACACTCGTCTACAGACTCGGCCCATGAGAGGTCGAGGGTGCATTTACTAAACGCCGTTTTAAGCTTATTTTCCCCTCTTTTTCTACCTGCCAAAATCCGCTTCTCAAATCCATTGTACTCGACCATTTTGATCCTGACTTAGCATCAAGACAATCATCAACGCTATGTAAGGGAAAAACGTCTTGAACTTTCACTTCATTCGACTTCCGGTGTTCTAAAAAGAATATCGTAGAGCCATTCTTCTTGGAAACAAAAACAGCTGGAGCGAATGGGTCTGTTTGATAGTTCTTTAGCAACTCTACTCTATCAAACATCTTCTCTACTTCAACATTTATTTTCATTTCATATTTTCTGTATTGCTGTCAATTAAACGTATACACGATTTCGAAATCACGAATTCTCGATTTCAACTTCATGGATTCAACTTTATGCTTTCATGTTTTGAACTTTACAATTTTAACTTCATGAATTGAATTTCATGAGTTCTGGTTTTAAACTTCACGATTTTAACATCACAAATTCAAGATTTCATATTCATGAACTCAAGTCAAAATTTTACTATTGCATGTTTAAATGTTGAATTCTGCTTAAGCCGGTGCTAGGGGGCGTGGACGGTAACTTGCACTTTCCAGTACCGTCCATGAACAGGCTCAATCAAACCGAGCCTGCAACATTTTCAATTTTGCCGTGTTGGGCTTTCTTTAGGGATTCTGTATTTATCTATTTCAAGATAAAATCGTGAATGCGTGAAGTTGAAATCGTGAATTGACGAAGTTAAAAATATGAAGTTAAAAATGAATAACGAAAGACGGGTAGGGTCGTTTCAACTTCGTGAATTCCCGTTTTCACATAAAGAATTCAAGAATTCACGATTTCAACTTCATGAAATCACGATTACAACTTCACAAATTCATGATTTCAACTTCATGAATTCACGATAAAAACTTCACGAATTCACTATTTCAACTTCATGAATTCACGATAAAAACTTCACGAATTCACTATTTCAACTTCATGAATTCTCGATTTCAACTGAAATCGTGAACTCGTGAAATTGAAATCGATAATTCATGGAGTTGAAATCGTGAATTCGTGAAGTTGAAATCGATAATTCATGAAGCTGAAATCGGGATATAATGAAGGTGAAATGTCCCAAAAGGTCTTTTGAAAGGTAGTTGAAATGGTGAATTCATGAAGTTGAATAAGTGAATTAATGAAATTCTACATGTTAAAATCGTGAATACAAGAAGTGTAAATTGTGAATGTATGAAGACGAACCAGGGTATTCAAGAATTTGCAATATTTCCAATACGTCTTTCGTATTTAAAGAATTGCTTGAAGTAAACAAAGTCAAAATTTATTGATGTCTTCAATATTAATAACAATTCCTTGATGCTGTATATCATCTTTATATTAAATAATTTTAGTTAGTAAATGATTTACCAAAAATGTATACTGGTTGCATGGATAACTCCGACGCATGGATAACCCTGACACTTGTTGTTTTTTGGGTTTTTTTCTAACTTCGTGAAAAACTCATTCAAGCAATGAGTTCTTAATGAATTATACACTGTCGTCAACTTTAAACATTAACACTATCTAAGACCAAAGAGGCCCAAAATATAATAGGTTAGCAATCTACTTATTTTAGAAATCTTCATTCTGTTGTAACACTATTTAAATTCACTACTTTAAAAACTCCCGACTGCTGGTGGGTAGATTATCTTTAATCCTTCCGCCAACTTTTAAAGTCATTGTATTACACACAAAAACTACACACATGCAATAAATACACTTTAATTATGACCAATTTAACTAAAGATGACTTAAATATGGCCACTTCAAAATTTTAAAGAACTACTTTCTAGACTACAACGTGTTGTGTCTAATTCCGTACCGGGTTGAGACCACTACCGAAATCCATCCACCTGTACCAACGAACGAAGCAACGACCACAGCGGCGGCAAACAAAGTTTTAGTCTGTGCCATAGGCGTAGCTTATGTACACTCAGATGATCCCCTTTTCCGCTAACCTGTTTTTTAAGGTAGCTGGTAAATCAGCTTTTCAATTTAAAAGGTATGCAGAAGATTTAAAATAGTGAAAAACGTTATTGCACGTCTCACTGTTTTGATGTTAGTTTTCAGATAGTGCATTGTTTAAGAAGGAAGAAACACTGTAGCTCGTGCGTTAATATATATTTGTGTTAATTTGCGAATAGGCGCAATCCACACTTTTTGTCGTTGATTTTCACGACCAGGACAATGAAAAATCAGAAAACTAGAAGGTTGACATGTATTTTAATTGTTACATGTATTGTTAGTTAAAAGTTACATATATACTTACGTAGTAATATACATGAAATGGAAAATTGAAAAAAAGAATTATGAATTGACGCATACAGCAGATGATTTCATTATTTATCAACCTATCTTTAATATATTATTTTATAATTTTATTCACTTGTTAGTTTTTAGCCAAACGTAATCTCAAATGAAAAAGAACAATTCCGAACATGAACGCAGTGTTTTAAAAGTTACGTCATCGAAGACTTCAGCTATCATTAAAAAGCTTTTCATTCTTTATGATTACTTACGATTTAATATGAATGAAAATTGTATACGTCTGTTATGGTCACAAATGTTACTAAATAAAACAAACGGAACCGAAAGGGAACAAAAATGACACACGCGTTACTACCTTAAAAATCTACAGGGCACAAATTAAACTTAAAAGAACTTTGGCACAAAAGTGATATGTGTCTTTGTTTTATTTATGTCGAGCATGCTAGTTACTATGTCGTGTGTACGAAATAATTCAGTCGTGCGCACGAACTACTGTGTCGTGCGTACGAGTAACTATGTCATGTGTACGAGATAGTTGAGTCGTGTATACGCATTATTATAATGTTTATGTCGTGAGCACAAGTTATTAAGACTAGCGCACGAAATGATAAGTTGTGCCTTTGTTACGGTGGAAAAGGGGTGACATGTGCATATTTTTTATTTATGTGATGCGATCGAGATAATTAAGTTTAGAGAAAATCGTTTCTGCCTTCAGCCATTTCTTAACAAACAATATTCATGTTTTCTAAGTGTATTCTGGTTGGCTTATTGTCTTGAGCGAAACGACATAGTAACTTGTCCGCACGACTAAATTATCTCGTGCGCACGACATGAATAATAGCATGCACATGTCACCTCTGTGTCACCGTAAAAAGGCACATATAGAGAGTTCAAATGTAAAAGGTAATAACTGCAATTTTCTAGATTCCGAGAAAAATGCAAGAACGTATATTTCAATACAACTTTATTTTCCGTAATATTTCTATAACACTTTTGATTCTCTCATATTTGTTAACTATAATAGATCATATTTTGTTAAGTTTACATTGCTTGGTGCTGATAAAGCACTGAAATTATAGTTTGTATCAAAATAATATTATTTTACAGAAGTAAAAGGTAATAAATGTACTTAGATCCTGTCAAGACAAAAAGGTTGGGGGGTAATTACTGCACTTACGAACTTTTACTTCTGAAGGTTAAGCAATAATAAATTGTGGTAAAAGGTTATAAATGCAGTTATAGCCTTGTTCCTCTGAAAAGAATTTAGATGTTGCAAATTTATTAATTATGTCCTTACTTTTAAGAACCTTACGTAATGTCATTAACACACATGCACAATAATACTCGTACACAAAACTGACAATTTTCATTCATAGAAATATGAAATACGTACCTGTTCAATATTTAGATTCTACAGAAATAAATTGATAACTAAAAAGTTATGAAAATACGCACTAAAAGCTTAGTTTACAAATTTACATTTATTTTGAATGGTCTTCGGAACTGAAGTCAAACAGACCCCAGACATCAGCAATTGATAAGTGACGCATATAATAGTTAAGTAAATAAAGACTACTGTTTCATGTCACAAAATGTGAATGTTTGTCATTAATTATTCCATGACCTTCACTCGTCTTCTTTACTCTCACTAACAGAAGGCACTGGAATCGTCTTTTATAGATTTGCTGCAATGACTTATAGTATGATTCGTACTCCTCGGAATTGTTCTAGAGGCAAAAAGTGACATCAAATCTGCATTTTTTGCAGCAGATATTGGAAGCTTCTCTGTATAAGCCTTTCGTGGACCTTAATAGAATTTTCTTTGCTTCTGCTCTTTCCGGCATTAACCTAACTTCCTTAAACTCACTAACGTCAAAACCATAGTTCCCAAAATAACTGTACTCTTTGTCTTTACGATTTGAATCCATTTTATATTCAGCCAATTAACACGTTCTCCATCAACATCGATTTTCATTGAGCCAAAGTTTTGTTCTATGTATAACTTGTAATCTAGTATGTCAGTCGGAACGACAAAATATGGTTGTTTCCGTCGTGCTAATGATATAACTGTTTCCAACGGAGATGGAACAAGTATTTCTGTGAGGCTTTTTGCATGCTCGAAAGATGCATGTATGGAATTACATTCCATTTCTGAATGGCCGCTTTCGAGAAATATGTGGTTTATGCACTTGATGTGAGGAATATCTTGGACACAGTAAACTAAGCAACTTACGACAAACTGATTGCGATTCTGTCCCCCACATGTATCAATGTTAATGTCACTTCTTCAATACCAAATGGTTTGCTTGCAACAAAAGTTACATACAAGTACACACAAGTTTCTATTTCGCACGAGCCTCGTTTCCCCTGTGTCTCACCCCACAGATAACAAGTCCGTTATCATTTCCCAGTTCATAGAATGACAAATAGTAACAACACAGTTTTCTTTTGTTATATTAAAAGTTCACCAATTAAACTGCATGGTGTTGTCAATACAGCCTGGAGATCAAATTTTTCCATTCTAGTATTGCATTTTCTTTCTTGGTGTGCCTGATATTTGGCTTTGCTCTTCTATACATATCATACAGATTTCAGCGTGGAGCTTGACCTGTCTTAGGATGGAGGCAAAAAAAAGTTATAGTCTGTACAGAAAATGTTTCTGTACACAGCCTGTGAAACACATCTTTCTCTCTTTTTTGTCCTTTACATTTTTCTACATACTTTAATCTTGCGTTAGATAGTTCCTGTTGGAGTCTTTCCGTGTGTAGTGTGATTCAACAGTTTGAAAGCTTTCGATGTGTTTCTTTACAAATGATCTGTGATATTTCGTGGTTATATTTCCAGGCACAACATGAGGAACAACAGGTGAACAACATGTAATAAGTACACTAAGAACATTTTACCCCTACATAATTTGTAGAGATGAAGTTATTACAAAGTACTTTTAATGTTTTGCCCTTATAAGGATTGAATATTTCTATAATATTTTCGTCGGACATAAAGGATAATAAGTACATAACATAATTGTATCATTATTTGGGGATATTTCTGTTGAAAATGTGTCAAGAGTTATATGATTTACATATACATGTACGGTGCGTTAACTGGGGTGCAGGTATTAGTAACCCGCACTCCAGAGCGTGCCCATTGATTGGCTCATTTTTGCTGGGATTTACATATTGTGACGGGAGAGAAAGGGAAAGCTACAGAAATATCATATTTAGATGCTCGATCATTGGTTTATTTTGTTCTGGGATTTCATGCTATGACACCAGGGAACGTGTTTTTATGTTTGACTATGATACAAAAGAGAAAGACCATCAAAACACTCGGCAATCTTATTTTTACTCGGCGGCTACGCCCCCTCGTATAAATCAGAAAGCCTCGTGTTTCGATGCTTTTTCTATTACTAAAAACATAAAAACTCATTTTCAGTTATTACATTTTATCTTTGAAACCTCGATATTTAACTTCACTAATATTTAATTTTCTTTTTAAAATATGTACTGTTCGTGATGTTAAGATATGTCATTTCTCCACTCATAAATACATATAATATTCAATCGATGAAAGACAAGTTTAAGTTATAGCCTTATTTTTGTTTTAGAAAAACTCGTTCTATGGTTGCATTACGACAGTTCCTTTTTTGTGAGTTTTATCTTATCTGTTTGATCTATATACAAGAGCAAACCAGAAAATTTGAAGAACATTTATAAATTTTGGTTTATTGTAAGTGATATTATACCGGTATTTAACTTTTAACGACACTTAACACTGAAATTGTGGTTTCTGAAGCATAACACATGTTCCATTTGGCGTACAGTGTTCAAACCTTATCGGATGATTGCCAATGTGAATAAAAGATCCATATCTATATTGGGGGACAACTGTCAAACTTCATAGGATGATCACTTATATTAAGTACATTTCATTATATGACCTAAACATTTGCTTATATTATGTTATACCCCTGGCGACTTTCCGTCATATATATGACGTTTTTTTTCAGCTATAAAGGAAGGTTGCTTTTTGAAAGAGGTAATACTATATTTTAATGTGGTTTATGTATCAATTTCTTTAATTTATGTATACATTATATTTCCTTCATAAATGGGTACAATGTTTACTTTTCGGGCATTTAATGATCCGTCTAGCGGTGCTCTTGTTGTATTCGCAGAGCTACCTGTTCAATACTGCCTGTCCTTGTTTAGTATTGATTATGCCTATAATTATCGAAATTTCATGTGGATAATAGCTTAAAAGTTGGAAAAAATTGTTTATTTATACAGGCCCGTCTATTATAACCATTCTTTGGTTTTTGATATTAAATATTCAATTGTAACTATTGTTTAGTTGCTGCTGTATACTACATTTGAGCCACGCCATGACAAAACCAACATAGTGGGTTTGCGACCAGCATGGATCCAGACCAGCCTGCTCATCCGCGCAGTCTGATCAGCATCCATGCTGTTCGCTTGCAAACCCTTTCACAAGTCGGGAAACTGATAGCGAACAGCATGGATCCTGATCAGACTGCGCAGATGCGCAGACTGGTCTGGATCCGTGCTGTTCGCAAACCCACTTTGTTGGTTTTGTCGTGACACGGCTCATTTGTACAATGAGCATCAATAGTTTACTGTAAAATGATCTATTTCCACAATTTATATATTGATTGAATTTATTTTGAAGTGCGGGAATCTTATAGATAATGTATATACCAGGTATTTATTATTTATTGATAATAAGAATTGTTGTAGATATAAGTGTTTATTTTATCAAAGAAATACATATATTTGTATGATGCATGTACATCAGAGTTATTTCAAGTTTTAAGAAGTGGAAATGAGAAACAAATAAAATAACATGGCTTGAACAAAATGATTTTAATTTAACGATCGCCAGTCAAAAAATATCCTTACACAGGATTTAATCAGCTTCACTACGCGTAGAGGTTTGTGTTCATACTTGAAATATGTTGAATATGGTCTAGATGCATTGCATTTGTAGCAAAGTTAAATCTCAGTCTTTCAATTAAAATCTGGAAAAGAGTTGACCCATTGGAAGCAATGAAAACAAAAATATTATATGGAAAGTGTACACACGGTTTAATTGTGTGTGTTCATAAAAGAGCTTTTTAGAGTTTATTTCATTTATTCCATAAGGCTATTCGCCCATGATGGCGCTACAAGCATGCATATATACATTTACAATACATAGTGCGCATGATTTAAGTGTATAATACAGCGAACAAAATTAATATTAGATCTATATAAACTTTTCATTGGAGAAGGTCAAGCATGATATATGTCAGCTTAATATTCTTAATTTCATTTCATATCATTTATAGTATGACTTGAATATACATTTGTCTACACTAGTAATCTGAAAACATTATTTTCTCCTTAAATTACAACCTCAATCTGTAGATATATACATTCAGATACATGTAGTAATATACGTAACTTAATGACCATTCTTTTACACGACACGCCGGTTACCCGTATTTTTCTTTTGTTTTCTTATTTGAGACAGATTTCCCCTTCAAGTGATATATAATTCATTTCTTTTTATTAATAACTCTCACAACAATTACTGCAGTGCACGAAATTTTTGGACAGCCCTCGTATTATCTTTCTCCTGAACAGAAAGATACCTCCTGCGTGAATTTAGTACAATATTAACAATATTTGTATACTATATATCAAGAACATACAAATCACATTCATTTTAACTTACATAAGATATTACTTT
The DNA here is from genome assembly GCF_026571515.1 of Ruditapes philippinarum. NCBI lineage: Eukaryota > Metazoa > Mollusca > Bivalvia > Venerida > Veneridae > Ruditapes > Ruditapes philippinarum. Next base: position 14,919 of record NW_026861672.1, read on the forward strand.
TCCGCATGTTTTTTAATACAGACCAATGTTTTAAATTCACATTTTAAAAACTATGCAAATAAGTAGGTTTACAAGAAAACTAAATCATAACTCAACTGAACCGTATAGCATTTCATTTCTCTTTTCAAAAGATTTATATACAAAAAATCCTAATTTCTTTCTATTTGTATCATTTTCATTGGTTTTCATTGGTTAACAATTCAATAATTTTTACCATATTTGGTTGTTTCCAGTATTTTCTTATGAATAAAATGTTTCCTAAATTCAGTAATTCAGTATACATTGAACATTCTAATATAAAATGGTATTCATCCTGTTAAATATGTTCGTTCATTAACTGGAGTTCTTGTAGGTCTGGACCAACGTCCAGCCTCTATTTGTAGCCTATGAGAGGAAACTCCTAATCTTACCATAGCCTGACACACTTTGTTTCCATTAAAACTATCTAGATATGACTGAAACTCAAAATTTGCTATTGTCTTATAAAATAAAGCTCTACTAGAATAATGTAATATTTCATGCCAGTTTTGAACAAAATTGTCCTTTAAACGTTGTTTTAAAATTGCTCAATATCTCCTACACTCTGTGTAACCAGACGTCATAAATTCCTAAAGAACATAAAAGTTGTTTTAATTTCGAACATCTTTTAACTATTTTATTGGTGATTTTCAAAATCACTTTTCAACAATTTATAAATTCTACTAACATATTTGTTTTCATTAATACACAATATTTTCATCCAACATTTTACAATATTGAGAAGATGTCTACAATAAAAAGATATTCTACTAAGTTCTCCATAAATAAAATCATTTTGTGCAGTTTTGTAACTCACAAAATTGTAAGTGTACCTGTTCTATTGTTTGGCTAACAGTAAAACCAATTATCTCGCTAACGTAGTTTAATATAGGTATCATTAATGTATCAAAAAGATTAAGCCCGTGCCTTGGTTTAATATACGTAAATTTATAAAAATATTTATTCAGTTTAAAAATAGCTTTCTGTACTTATCCAGCTACCATTGTTTGTACTTTTGTAACGGATCCACCACAAGTAAATACAATACCAAAATATGTAAATGCATTAACAATTTCAGATTACCATCATAATAAAATTGAAGATCACTTGAAGTCTACCACTTCTTTTGAAAAGATAACTTTCGTTTTAGATACATTGACTTTTAACTTCTATGTATTGACTTTTAACTTCTATGTATTGCAATAATCATACAAGAGACATATATTGTGTTGTAGTTCTTCTGCCGAGTTTGCAAAATTTACGATATCTTCCGCATATAATAACAAGAAAACTTTAAACATATTTACATCTATTCCTTCAACACTTCTTAAAAATGTATCTTCTAAGTCGTTTAAGAACATAGAAAAAGGAAAAGGTGACAAACATTCACCTTATCTTACCCCTAGTGTACATGTAAATTCATTACTTAAATTATTCAAATACTTAACTTTTGATTTTACACATTTGTACATAGATTGAATGACATCTAAAATGTTCCCTCTTAACCCTAACTGAATAAGCTTGTACAAAAGATTTTCCCTCACAACGTAATCAAATGCTTTACTGTAGTCAACAAATAGACAAAAAAATGTTTTCCTTGATTTATTAAATGCGATATTAAACCATTTAAAACAAAAACATTATCTGTAATACTCATATTTGATCTAAAACTAGCCTGAGCTTCAATGTAGACATTATATTAACAGCTCAATTTTTTAACCTTGCATTAATTACACTTGAAAATAATTTACCAAGACTACTTAACAATTTGATACCTCTATAATTTTCTACTTCATTAACACTACATTTCTTATGTAACGGAATGACATATCCTTCTGATAATAGTAATTAATTTAATAGTGCAACATCTCTTACCTAACTACCACCGGCCAAAACAGTATTCACTTGCACTTGAATTTTCCGTCAGGATCTTTCAAAATATTTCTGTTATATAAAGACCCTGCCCTGCTTACACGTGTAATTACAAGTGTACATTAAAATCTTGATAACATAAGTATGTACAATTGTTAATTCCAATGTTTGCGTTTGCAACAAAAACACATGGACGAGTATATCTTAGTTTTCTGGTAGACTTTGTGTTGATACCATGCTGAAAAACACCAATGCAGTCAGGCACAGCCATACAATGGCGCTGATACCGAATACAAGATCTACGGTTTCACTAACATCACGCCAGGTAATAGACTCTGTATCATCATACTCGGTGACCCAGTTGTCTTTAACAACTACTTCCGGTGATTTCTTTACGTCTGCGTCTTTACTTTCCGTTAGAGCGTCCACCTTTGTATCGTTTGTATTGCGGAATTTTCGCTTGCATTTCAAAATAAACACACACGACCTCAACCACCGAGGAACCTCTGTCTCTTTGTAATAAATTCTAAGATTTACCACCGTTACGACCATAATCAAGGAGCTAAGAACTAGATTTGTGAGGAGAAAATAGCATAATATTGACATTGGCTGTGATGTTTTCGGCATGTTGTCACCAACAAGTGTTAGAAAAACGGCTATTGCAAGCAAAATTGTGATAGCAAAAGAAACTCTCTCCCCTGAATTAGCGGGTAAATAGAAAACAAGAGCATTCAGCAGTCCCATAAACAATACAGGTAACACGGCGTTAACGATTATATACGTGGGCCTTCTCTGAAGTTCAATCACAACACTGTAGGTGGGGTACATATTGTCAATTAGACCAGTAACAGCTGTTGCCTTTTTAAGTTTCCATACTCCATTTTCCGAAAATAATTTTCTAGAAACTTCCTTTTCGGCTATGTGTATGAACATTTCGCTTTTCCTTGATCCCCATGGAATGAAAGTTACCTCACAGCTTTGTTTATCAAAGGGGTAAAATGTTATATCAATGTTACACGTTGTCGTCATTACATCACCAGGGGCCCAAAGTGCAATTCCTTTGTAGTTATAGCGCACAGGGTACCAACTGTGATCAAAACCAATTGCCTTTGTCATATCAATTGGATGAGCCAGGATTAAATCCGGCTTCCAAACATTTTGATTTGATATTTTTGTCATAAATGTGTTGTTATATGCCAAAGGGTCCCATGAAATTCTTGGATCTTCCCAGAACATCCATAATATTCCTACTATTGATATCTTTTCCATGATTTCGTCAAGTTCTCGTATTGATATGAGTTCAAATGAGACATTGACAAAGACAGGTTGTGATTGGTCAATAGCAGGTCTTATATCTTTGTTATAACCAGACATTACCGTTTTGTGTAACTGACTGACATCATCTATCGTCTGTGCATCAATGAAAATCACGAGAGATACCGCGGTAAGAACTGCTCCAACATAACCAATTCTCAACATGTTGTTTGACGATTTGATTTGCTAATTCGCTTTTGTGGGTATGGTCGGCACATAAAACTAAGAAAGCATGAAAATATTAATTTACAAATATTTGTTTAACACATCCAAGTAACATTCAGATAATGAGAAAACTTTGCTTAAACATAAGTTATAAACTGATAATTTTACATTAGAAGATACAGATGAATGCCACTTAGAACAAGGCATTAGAAAAACTGATTAATACTGATATTATGTAATAAAATATAATTATGTTGTAAAATAATCAAAATAATCTGATCATTCTAAACTTTGTGTTGCAACAGCATTAGTTGCCTCCTTGTTTATTTTCCATGAATTTTTTTTTTCTAAAACTTTATGTGTTCAATAAATCTTTCTAATCTTTCTAATACATATTTTAAATATCTAAACATAACTGCTAGAAATACTCACATGTCACAAGAGCGCCTGTGTTTGAATGCTTTCATATCATTGAAACATGATTGTTTTAATCAGCCTGATATCACATGAGAAACGCTTTCCGTTGTCATAACACGTATTTCTTTTATAAATAAATCGAAAATATATTGAATTAAAATGGAGTGTCAGAGTATTTTTATAAGCCTTGTTTGTTTGTCAATATAATTTATATAATAATGAGGGGGAAAAACTCAGCTTGCCGTCCAGTTAATACTACAGTGAATTCTAATTTGTAATTAATATTGTTATTCAGTAAATTTTAATCGTTATAAATGATAGCATGACCGAATTCTCGTAAAAGGAGATCCTTCGAGTGCAATGAAAGGAATATTGAATAGTTGAAAATATTGAGTCTGTTTATGAAGACACATTCAAACTTACGCCCCGTAGCCCAGATGTTCGATTTTGAAGAATAAATGACCAGGTTTTAACATTATAATAATAATTCATCGAAACAATGCGTTGTCAAGGCGAAACAGAGGTAGATAAGTTAGGAAACTTGCACTTAAAAAGAGATACACAGTGTTAATCTATTGAGCTTCTAAGCACGGCTTAAACTTTGTTTGGTCCGGAGGTCTTCACGCATGCGCAGTACGAATTGCTATGTCCCCCTCGCGTTTCTGACAAAATTGGTCTCAAAATATATAGGTATTCGATAGAATCAGTGCAATCAATCCTAAAAGACCTGAAAAATGTAATAACAATGACGTAAAGTATATGAATCTCAGATAAATGATAAAACTAAATAATACTTCGCTGGAGGTAGATTTTTTAGATTTGACCCATTTGATTATCACATCCAAAATGTAACTTAACCATGTTAAGCAGATGATATATAAGATAGCAAAAAGTAACCGTACCTGACGACCCTTTAAATATTCTCATATATTGATGTTTAAATATTTAAAGATAATAATATAGGATATATTTACTAATTGCGTGATTATGACACAGTCGATTGGTATATAGGCTATCTCAATATATTCTGCTTTTTAAGTAATTTAAGTAAGATTTACAACGTATGTACCATTGGTAACGGTAACAGACCTTACAGATACAGTGTTGTTTAATCAAACGTAATTAAACTTTCTTCACCGATATATGATCAACTGAAAAGCATTGAATGTCAATTTAAAAAACAACTTACCAAACAGAAGTAATTATGAACATTACATATCTGTATTCAAACCCATTCTCATTCTAGTAAAATGAATTGTCGATAAACAATTAAAGCAAACAAATTTATGATCATTCGTATCAAAACGAAATTAGCTCAATAAGCTTTAAAAACAGACTTAATTGCTGGTGAAACTCAAATCTGTTTGCAATTCTCGGTAAAACGTATTTGCAACCAAAGAAATATTTAACTAGTTCAAATATTTGGCATGTCAGAAATTACAAATAGGCGGGAAAGAATATTTTCATTCTTTCAATACGAAGAAATTGATAATAAATGTACTCAATAATTAGCCATTTAATTTATAATAGAGCATAAAAAGTACATTTCAAATAGCACGTTCAAAGAAGATAAATAAATTTTAGATACTTTTAAATCAATAAAATTTGCCAGGCAGTCAACACATTTTTCTTTCCTTTTGATACACAAACTTATAAATCGTTATTTTAGGTATTTTTTATACGATTTCTCAGTTTTAATGTTGTATGCTTACTGTCTTAAACTGCTTCTTTCAGGTAGTCACGATGTTTAGTTTTATTATCTATGTATAGCAATATGGTGTCTCAGTTTTATCATTTATATGTATAAATATATTTATATTCTAATATTGTGATATAGATTTTTCATCTTTTATAACTCCATGCTGGAGTGCCATTGTACTTGTATGCTGTAATTTTTTTAACATTGTGTATATGTCTGTACAATGATGAGATGTAAATAAAGATTACTACGCTTAACTACGCTAACTTATTTTGTCACATATAGAAAACACAACCGGATCTTATTGTTATTTGTTACTGAATCACTTTGGTTGCCGTGGAAATCTTAAAGATCGAACATTTCATTATATGGAGAGAAAGCACTTCAGTGACAAATATAAATAACATTTTAACACTGTCGCTTAACCATCGACCACGACGGTTTCACTTAATTTGTTGGTAGTGAATGTAAGAATTATAGTTCTTAATTGTAAATTTATTTTATTATAATCACATAATTTTCATAGTTTAATTTTTCCGATAGTATTTACTATTAAAGACATTGTTTGACTATTTCAATTTAACATAGCTTCACTATCCCGCCAACGTAACGTCTTATTTTGTTTCCCGTAAAAAGACGTCATTAAATTGTTTTACGGTGACGTCATTAACCGTTACTTTGATTTGTAGTTTTGCCTTGGACGGAAGTGCTTAAAATTGTTGATGTATTTGTTTATTGATGTTTTCCAATGGAAAGTAGATCATAATCGGTAAGCTAGTTATTTATTATGTATGAAACTCAATATTCTAACACGACCCGCATTTTTCCCTATTGAACATAGAAGAACAGAAAGTGTGTGTTATTATGCAACAGATGCACAGTTTGACGTTCTATATTTAGACATGTGACGTAATCATTATACACGCGACGTAACCACTTAAAATCCGACGCGCTGAAAATAAGTACGGAAACAAATCAGGCGCAATTTTGCTTAGCTATCAAGTACGGCAACATTTATTTGTTGATGTCGTGTTAGAATCGAAATAATATATCCAAATTAGTGATTTTATCGCTTGATAACATCACTGTTTGTCGTTCGGATGCGCATCATTATATCACTCGGGCTACGCCCTCGTGATATAATTCCTCGCATCCGAACTCCAAACAGTGATGTTATTGAGCGATAAAATCACTGTTTGGGATATATTATTTCTTAAGTAAATTCAATATTTTTAAATGATGATGAACTTTACAATATTTGCCGTGAATTAAATTATAAACGGAATTATTTGCGGAAATATAAAATAACAATATTATTTTAATAGATTTAAGTCTATAATTGTAAAGGTGATATCGTATATTTATGATTTGTATTAGCATTATTATTTTAGACAATTTATTGTATTTTATTTAAATGCGTTGTAATCAGTATTTAGTTTGTTTATTTATTATTTTCAGAGAATCGCATTGTTGTATCACATTGATATATTATTCCATGAATGAGAATAAAGAAAAGTGTTGAAATCTGCGCATTCTTGACTATTTTTAACGGAAAACATCTACAGTGACCACCTGATCACCAGTTCTTCATTACATCTTTAAAATGCTTAGAAAAACTTTCACGTAGAGTGGTGTAATTATAACATGGTCAACAGATTCAAATTACAAAATAAAAATAGCATTATTCTTTCGTATTGAAGACGTCGAACAATAAGTCATAAAAAGGTTTTCTGTTTCAGCTGCGAAAGTCGCGTTATAAACGCAATTGAATATACATATTGCTCATTATGTCTTTTATGACATACTGGTCTTTTTAACTGTAAAATTGTTTCCGATAACTCATTTCTCATACTACTGTTGAGAAAATGCCTATCGTTTTTGCTACCCCACGTGTGACTATGTTTACAGTAAAAGCCTGCTTCAATATTTCAAAACTGGCGTCTTTTACTTTACACATTAAAAGCAAAGTTGAGCTTCTAGAAAATAATTTTGAAAATATTCAGTGTAAAAAGGATATGATGCAACTCGATATTGATGCTTTAAACGAAACATGTGACCAGAAATTTTTGGAAGTCGAACATATTGAAATTTGAGTTGACAAAATTGAACGTCAGATACAACGTGCAAATTTAAGGATTTTTGGTCTAAATGAAGATGCTGGCGAAAATGAAAGTATGCTGAAAAAGAAAATCTTGAAAGAAGTATGTTGTGTTGCATGTCTTAGCGAATCATGGTGCGATGAATCGATACAAAATGCCTATAGAGTTGGCACGGTCAACGAATTGTAATTGCCAAATTTTCTTCAGAAAATACCAAACATAGACTTTTCAAAGGCAGATATGCATTACGCGCTAAGAGAATTCGCATTTCGGATGAACTCACAACAAAGCAAAGATCAGAATTAAGCACTTTAAAATCTCAAGGTAAAGCAGGATATTATATCAAGGTGAAACTTCATATTAGACCTAACAATGATAGGCAAGAAGATACGAGGCAATTTGTGAACGCAAAAAGAAAAGTGCACATTGCGAAATTCGATGATGCATCCGAAATGAATATCAGCCCAATGACTGCCGAATCGTTTGGTGGCAAACCAATTATGATAACAAAACATTATGTGATACAAATAGTAAACAGTTTTAAGAAACGTGAATTGTCAAACAGTGTAAATAATTAAAAATCTTTTTGGTCGAAATTAAAACGCTTAACAAATCTTAAAAGTCAAGTGACAAATGATTTAAGTACTATACAATGGATACATTATATTGAGGGTCTTTTAAATCCTTGTATTGCTGATGAAAATAATGTAGAACCCATTTCAATAGATATAACTGTTGAAGAACCAGATTCTGAAATTAAACATCATATCTTTAATTCTACTATAACAGAGGATGAAGTTCATCTTGCTATTAGACACTTGAAACAAGGGAAAAAACCTGGACCAGATGAGATTATACCGGAGTTCTTTTTATATAGTATTGACATCATAAAACCTATTCTAATAAGGTTATTTTATAGGATATTTGCCTCTGGTGAGTTCCCATCAGCTTGGTGTGAATCAATTATCGTTACAATACATACAAGTAGAGTTTTTGATGCTAAAGCATCAAGTCGCCGGATAGAAATATAATTGTATTATTATAAATAAATAGAGGATATTCAAGTTTTTTCTATAAATACATGATTTATTTTCATCCAGTGGTATGAAAATAAATATTTCATGAGTGGCGTTAGCCACGAGTGAAATATGGTAATTTTCATGCCACAAGATGAAAATAAATCATGTATTTATAGAAAAAAACTTGAATTTTCTGTTTATTATATACATTTTTCTCTTTTTTGAGATTATAAAAATTGGAAAGACTTTCCCTTAAATTTTGTGTACTGGCAGAATTTAAAAGAAAGTAGTCCGGCAAGACACCAGTGAAAATACGGAAAATATGTTTCACTGCAGTGAAAAATAAATTTTTACAGTGAAAATACGGAAAATGAAAATACGCATTTTATTTTATCAATATTTCTCAATATTTCATTTATAAGTATATAATAAAAGACAATATCAATATGCAATATCGAGTATAAAGAAAAGAGGAACAATAAGTTGAGTAATGTTTATTCAAAAGCAAGTTTTCATGTTCTTGCCACAATTATATCTTTCTTGCTTTAAACTTTGTAAAAGAGTTTTATGCAATAAATTTGTGTTATTTTATAATAAAACATCATATTTGAAGCAAATTTTGTCAAGAAAATGTTATCATTATTAAATAAGCAAGTATTGTTTGGCAATATTTACCCGAGACTCATTAATTTTCGGGAGGTGTTTCGTTTAGTTTTCATAACTTATTATGATTAATGTTAACGATTTTATTGTAAGTATAATTACATGTATATATCAATTAATACTGCTCGATGGCCTAGTGGTAAGTATGACGAAGTTGGTACCTAGTAGGAGCAAGTTCGAATCTTGGACAAATCCTGTTTTCATAAATTGATTTTTATTATATCTTTTAACTATATGAAACATAAGTTGATAAATCGTGTGTTTCATTTCTAGCACTTTTTTATTTCATAATTTTGATAAATGGTTAAGTTTTGCAAAATACAAAAAATATCATAAAAGAAAACATAAAAAATCACTTTATCGAACATACAGTCTTCAATTTGAAACTTACTGAAAATCTAACACCTTGTCATCGAGGTTTGTAAAGCAAGTGATATGCTTTGTAATTGTACTTGTAATTCTGCTTTATACATATACCGTTGTACCATACAAAATATTACATTGAAATCCATATGGTTTACTTCAGAATCCGATAATTACCGATCATCGAATATTTGCAAAATGACTATAAAAATATATATGCTTAATTATTGCATAAAACAATGCAATTCTACTGTAAAAGTGGTGTCTGCATAAAAAATTATTCTTATCAAAAAATATATAATTTAGTTGAAATCAATAGTCTCGTCGTTATATACGATATAGTTAACGTTTAATTGCCTTCCAGTGCGATAAACTATCAACAAAAAGATAGTTTATTAGTTTTCTCTGTATATCCAATACGATTCCGGCCCCCTACCGTCATACCAAGATTTTGTAATTATTCATACAAAATTACTATGATTTGCAGTTTATCAGCTTCTATACCTTGTGTTACCTGTATGTCTGTCTTATCAGCCATTTGTTACTATTAATAGATTTTATAACAATAACATACAACGTGTTGTCACGTGATTCTTACAAAGAAACAGGGAGAAATAGTTTATTACTAAATAAAATAATAAAATAGAATAGGTCTCATAAGATATAAACACCCAGATAATTTAAAGTGTCATTTCAAATATCATGCATGATTTATTTATCATAAAATAGCAACGCTTGACACTTTGAAATAAGTAAAAGTACCCCTAAATTCAATGACTTATCCATAGGGATACACCATAAATTCATTTTATAAAAATTGTAATGTTGCTTTTTAAGATGTCAATATTTGAATATTTCATTTCATTGAGCAACGTTATTGTATATTTGAATTTTTGAGATTACTGAAAACAATTGTAGTCTTTAATTGTTCAGTAATTGATATGCTTTTATTTACAGATTTTATAAGGCCTTCTCCTACCATAGGTATAATATTAAACTGTTACAAATATAGTCGCCGGTTTCTACCGGCGACTAAAGAAAGGTGATGTAAATAATGTCGAAACTTATAGAGGCATTTCTCTACAAAATGTTATAAGCAAAATATATTGTTCTATCTTTGTTAACAGACTCAATTTCTTTGCACAAATGTTTAAGAAAATTTCTGAAAATCAGTCAGGTTTTAAGGCTGACTGCTCAACGATAGATAACGCATTTATATTAAAATCAATTGTTGATCGTATGTTAAGAAACAGAAGACGAAAATTGTATGTTGCTTTTGTCGATTTCCAAAAATGCTTTGACACTATTAATAGACAGCTTTTGTGGGATATATTAAAACAGAAAGGTATCAAAGGAAATTTATTTAAATCACTCCAAAGTATGTATGAAGGTGTTAAGGCATGTATACGTTGTAATGGCTCAAGAACTGATTATGTTAACAGTACTGTGGGCTTGAAGCAGGGCTGTTTGGCAAGTCCGATTTTGTTCTGTTTTTTTATTGATGAACTGGAACGATTATTGTCTGAGAGTTATGTACAAGGCATACAGCTTCATCCTGATATACTACATTTATACATGTTAATGTTTGCTGATGATGTAGCCTTAATGTCCGACACTGTAGTTGGTCTACAAAAACAATTAAACGTTTTATCAAAATTTTGTACTGATTATAAGGTCAAGGTAAACGAAGCAAAAACGAAAATTGTTGTTTTCAAGAATGGTGGCTTATTATCAAGACATGAAAAGTGGTTTTATAGAAACACAAGATTAGAAGTTGTTAACAATTTTTGTTACGTAGGTTTAATACTGACACAAAAATTGTCTCTGAATTCTATGGTCCACGAACTGTGTGTAAAAGCAAAGCGTGTATTGATATCTATTTTAAATTCATTGTATCATCATGGCCAGTTAACAAATACTGTCTTTTTTAAAATTTTTGATAATAAAATTTGTCCTCAACTATTATATGGATCTGAAATTTGGGGTCTAAATAAATTTGATGAACTTGAACGGGTACAATATTATGCTTGTAAACGGTTTATGTGCGCAAAACAAAAATCATCAAATTGTGCTGTTTTAGGTGACTGCGCGGTATCCACTATTTGTTAAGACTTACAAAAGAGCTATAAGATATTGGTTGAAAATTATAAAGATGCCTAACGAAAGAATTGTAAAAAAAATGTTATATAATGATGCTAAATGATGGCTCAAATGGTTATGTCAATTGGGTTACTACATCAGTGAAAAACTGCTTAGAAAGATACGGATTTGGTTATGTGTGGCTTAACCAAGGTGTACAAAATGAAAATGTATTTTTAAATGTTTTTGTAAATAGAGTGAAAGATATAAGCCTTCAAGAGTGGAATATGAATGTTGACGATAATTCTAAGTTAGAAAGTAACAAATTGTTTAAAAATGGTTTTTCTTTTGAGCATTATCTAAATGTTTTGGATTTGAAAAAAATTCGATTCATATACACAAACTTTAGAATTGGTAGTCTGGATATTGAAGTAAAAGGGGAAGATATACGCATACCCCATGAAATGAACGAATTTGCAAATTGTGTGATAAAAACAGTGTTGAAAATCAATATCATTTCTTACTTATACGTGACTGTTATGTTGATTTACGCAATACTTACCTGGCAAAAAAATATTACATGCAACCAAACTTGAATAAGTGTAACATAATTATGTCAACAACAAATGAATATCTTATTAAATCTGTCGCTGTTTTTTGTATTATGCATATGAAAAAAGAAAACAATATCTGCAAAATATATAATATGATAAATATTGCAACAATATATCTATAAATAATAATATTAATAAAAAATTGTTGTATTAAATGGTTAATGTAAATTGTTATGCACTTACTATGCTCTGTAGATATGTTGTGTATTATATTTTGCATGGGCTGGAGGTCAAAAAGCAAATAAATTTTGTCATTGTCATTTTAATGTAGGTAACTATTTTATTGGTCAGGAGTAATGTTTTATTCTGTTTTAATTATTGTATCTTATGCCTCCTACTCTCTTTAATTATTCCCAGTGAATATCTGAATACATCAGTAGAAATATGTAAGCTCTAAAATTTATTCTTTTTTTCTTATTTGTTAGGTTTAACGTCGCACCAACACACTAAATGTCATATGGCGACTTTCCCGCTTTAAAGGTGGAAGAAAACCTCAGTTGACCCTCTGTACATTATTTCCCTCTTTTGAAAACATAACTTTCGTTTTAGATACGTTGACTTTAAACGTCTATGTATTGCAATAATCATACAAGAGACATATATTGTGTTGTAGTTCTTCTGCTGAGTTTGCAAAAATTACGATATATTCCGCATATAATAACAAGAAAACTTTAAACATATTTACATCTATTCCTTTAACACCACTTCTTAAAAATGTATCTTCTAAGTCGTTTAAGAACATAGAAAAAAGAAAAGGTGACAAACATTAACCTTATCTTACCACCCCTAGTGTACATGTAAATTCATTACTTAAATTATTCAAATACTTAACTTTTGATTTTACACATTTGTACATAGATTGAATGACATCTAAAATTTTCCCTCTTTATCCTAACTGAATAAGCTTGTACAAAAAAAATTCCTCACAACGTAATCAAATGCTTTATTGTAGTCAACAAATAGACAAAAAATGTTTTCCTTGATTTATAAAATGCGATATTAAACCATTTTAAACAAAAACATTATCTGTAATACTCATATTTGATCTAAAACTAGCCTTAGCTTCAATGTAAACATTATATTTACAGCTCAATTTTTTAACCTTGCATTAATTACACTTGAAAATAATTTACCAATACTACCTAACAATGTGATACCTCTAAAATTTTCTACTTCATTAACACTACCTTTCTTATGTAACGGAATGACATATCCTTCTGATAATAGTAATTAATTCAATGTACCTAACTACCATATTCACTTGCATTTGAATTTTCCGTCAGGATCTTTCAAAATAATTCTGTTATATAAAGACCCTGCTTTCACGTTGTAATACAAGTGTACATTAAAATCTTCATAACATCTGCACACTTATTAATTCCAATGCTTGCGTTTGAAACAAAAACACATGGACTAGTATATTTTAGTTTTCTGGTAGACGTTGTGTTGATACCATGCTGAAAAACACCAATGCAGTCAGGCACAGCCATACAATGGCGCTGATACCGAATACAAGATCTACGGTTTCACTAACGTCACGCCAGGTAATAGACTCTGTATCGTCAGACTCGTTGACCCAGTTGTCTTTAACAACTACTTCCGGTGATTTTTTTACATCTGCGTCTTTACTTTCCGTTAGAGCGTCCACCTTTGTATCGTTTTTATGACGGAATTTTCGCTTGCATTTAAAAATAAGCACACACGACCTCAACCAGCGAGGAACCTCTGTCTCTTTGTAATAAATTCTAAGATTTACCACCGTTACGACCATAATCAAGGAGCTAAGAACTAGATTTGTGAGGAGAAAATAGCATAATATTGACATTGGCTGTGATGTTTTAGGCATGTTGTCACCAACAAGTGTTAGAAAAACGGCAATTGCAAGCAAAACTGTGATAGCTAAAGAAACTCTCTCCCCAGATTTAGCGGGTAAATAGAAAACAAGAACATTCAGCAGTCCCATAAACAATACAGGTAACACGGCGTTAACGATTATATACGTGGGCCTCCTCTGAAGTTCAATCACAACACTGTAGGTAGGGTACATATTGTCAATTAGACCAGTAACAGTTGTTGCCTTTTTAAGTTCCCATACTCCATTTTCCGAAAATAATTTTCTAGAAACTTCCTTTTCGGCTACGTGTATGAACATTTCGCTTATCCTTGATCCCCATGGAATGAAAGTTACCTCGCAGCTTTGTTTATCAAAGGGGTAAAATGTTATATCAATGTTACACGTTGTCGTCATTACATCACCAGGGGCCCAAAGTGCCATTCCATTGTATTTATAGCGCACAGGGTACCAACTGTGATCAAAACCAATTGCCTTTGTCATATCAATAGGATGAGCAAGGATTAAATCCGGCTTCCAAACATTTTGATTTGATATTCTTGTCGTAAATGTGTTGTTATATGCCAAAGGGTTCCATGAAATTCTTGGATCTTCCCAGAACATCCATAATATTCCTACTATTGATATCTTTTCCATGATTTCGTCAAGTTCTCGTATTGATATGAGTTCAAATGAGACATTGACAAAGACAGGTTGTGATTGGTCAATAGCAGGTCTGATATCTTTGTTATAACCAGACATTACAGTTTTGTGTAACTGACTGACATCATCTATCGTCTGTGCATCAATGAAAGTCACGAGAGATACCGCAGTAAGAACTGCACCAACATAACCAGTTCTCACCATGTTGTTTAACTATTTGATTTGCTGTTTCGCTTTTGTGGTATGGTCGGCACATAAAACTAAGAAAGCATGAATATATTAATTTACAAACATTTGTTTAACACATCCAAGTGACATTTAAATGAGAAATATTCCTTGAACATAAGTTATAAAATGATTATTTTAAATTAGAAGTTACAGATGAATGTCACTTAGAACAAGGTATTAGAAAAACTAATTTATAATAAGATATACTTATATTATAAAATATTCAAAATAATCTGATCATTCTAAACCTTGTGTTGCAACAGCATTAGTTGCCTCCTTGTTTATTTTCCATGAAAAGAAATTGCTAAAACTTAATGTCTTTCTAATCTTTCTAATACATATTTTAAATATCTAAACATAACTCCTAGAAATACTCACATGTCACAAGAGCGCCTGTGTTTGAATGTTTTCATATCATTGAAACAAGATTGTTTTAATCAGCTTGATATCACGTGAGACACGCTTTCCGTGGTCATAACTCGTATTTCTTTTATTAATAAATCGAAAATATATTGATTAAAATGGAGTGTCAGAGTACAAGCAAGTATTTTTATTAGCCTTGTTTGTCTTGTCAATATAATCTATATAAATTAATAATGAGGGAAAAAGCTTAGCTTGTCGTCAGAGAATTCTAATTTATAATTAATATTGCTATTCAGTACATTTTAATCGTTATAAATGATAGCATGACCGAATTCTCGTAAAAGGAGATCCTTCGAATTTTGAATAGTTGAAAATATTGAGTCTATTTATGAAGATAAATGACATATTCAAATTTAAGCCTTTGAACATTATAATAATAATTTATCGAAACAATGCGTTGTCAAGGCGAAACAGAAGTAGGTAAGTTATGAAACTTGCACTTAAAAAGCGATACATAGTGTCAACCTATTGAGCTTCTATGCACGGCTTAAACTTTGTTCGGTCCTGAGGTCTTCGCGCATGCGCAGTACGAATTTTTATGTCCTGTCGTGTATCTGACAAAATTTGGCATGTCTCCAGTTCTCAAAATATATAGGTATTCGATAGAATCAGTGCAATCAATCCCAAAAGACCTGAAAAATGTAATAACAATGACGTAAAGTATAGGGAACTCTGATAAATGATAAAACTAAATAATACTTCGCTGGAGGTAGATTGTTTAGATTTAACCCATTTGATAATCACTTGCAAAATGTAATTAACCATAAAAAGCAGAAGATATATAAGATAACCAAAAGTAACCGTACCTGACGACCGATTTAAATATTCTCATATTACATTGATGTTTAAATATTTAAATAAATAATATAGGATATAATTACTAATTGCGTGATTATGACACAGTCGATTAGTATATAGACTGCTTTTAAAGTTATTTGAGTAAGATTTACAACGTATGTTCCAGTGGTTAACGATTACAGACCTAGCAGATACAGAGTGTTGTTTAATCAAACGTAATTAAATTTCTTCACCGATATATGATAAAAGCATTGAATGTCAATTTTTAAAAAAAGCTTGCCAAACAGAAGTAATTATGAACATTACATATTTGTATTCAAAATCATTATCATTGTAGTAAAATGAATTGTCGATAAACAATTAAAGCAAACAATTATATGATCATTCGTATCAAAACAAAATTAGCTCAGTTAGCTTTAAAAACAGACTAAATTGCTGGTGAAACTCAAATCTGTTTGCAATTCTCGGTAAAACGTATTTGCAACCAAAGAAATATTTAACTAGTTCAAATATTTGGCATGTCAGAAATTACAAATAGACGGGAAAGAAAATTTTCATTCTTTCATTACGAAGAAATTGATAATAAATGTAGTCAATAATTAGTCATTCTAATTTATAATAGAACATAAAAAGTACATTTCAAATAGCACGTTCAAAGAAGATAAATAAATTTTAAATACTTTTAAATCAATAAAATTTGCCAGGCAGTCAACACATTTTTCTTTCCTTTTGATCCACAAACTTATAAATCGTTATTTTAGGTATTTTTTATACGATTTCTCAGTTTTAATGTTGTATGCTTACTGTCTTAAACTGCTTCTTTCAGGTAGTCACGATGTTTAGTTTTATTAGTCTATGTATAGCAAATGGTGTCTCAGTTTTATCATTTATATATATAAATATATTTATATTCTAATATTGTGATATAGATTTTTCATCTTTTATAACTCCATGCTTGAGTGCCACTGTACTTGTATGCTGTAACTTTTTAACATTGTGTATATGTATGTACAATGATGAGGTATAAATAAAGATTACAACGCTTAACAACCAACGCTAACTTACTTTGTCACATATAGAAAACACAACCGAATCCTATTGTTATTTGTCACTGAATCACTTTTGTGACTGTGGAAATTTTAAAGATCGAACATTTCATTATATGGAGAGAAAGCACTTCAGTGACAAATATAAGTAACATTTTAACACTGTCGCCTAACCATCGACCACGACGTTTTCATTTAATTTGTTGGTAGTGACCATCGCACCACCTGATCACCAGGACTTAATCACATCTTTAAAATGCTTAGAAAAACTTCACGTAGAGTGGTGTAATTATGAAATGTCAACAGATTCAAATTACAAAATAAAAATAACATTATTCTTTCGTATTGAAGACGTCATAAAAAGGTTTTCTGTTTCAGCTGCTAAAGTCGCGTTATGAACGCAATTGAATATACATATTGCTCATTATGTCTTTTATGACATACCGGTCTTTTTAACTGTAAAACTGTTTCCGATAACTCATTTCTAAAACTACTGTTGAGAAAAGGCCTAACGTTTTTGCTAACCCATGTGTGACTATGTTTACAGTAAAAGCCTGCTTCAATATTTCAAAACTGGCGTCTTTTACTTTACACATTAAAAGCAAAGTTGAGCTTCTAGAAAATAATTTTGAAAATATTCAGTGTAAAAAGGATATAATGCAACTCGATATTGATGCTTTAAAAGAAACATGTGACCAGAAATTTTTGGAAGTCGAACATATTGAAGTTTTAGTTGACAAAATTAAACGTCAGATACAACGTGCAAATTTAAGGATTTTTGGTCTAAATGAAGATGCTGGCGAAAATAAAAGTATGCTGAAAAAGAAAATCTTGAAAGAAGTATGTTGTGTTGCATGTCCTAGCGAATCATGGTGCGATGAATCGATACAAAATGCCTATAGAGTTGGCACTCCAGATGCAAACGGTCAACGAATTGTAATTGAAAATGTTTCTTCAGAAAATACCAAACATAGACTTTTCAAAGGCAAAGATGCATTGCGCGCTAAGAGAATTCGCATTTCGGATGAACTCACAACAAAGCAAAGATCAGAATTAAGCACTTTAAAATCTCACGGTAAAGCAGCATATAATACCTCAAGGGGAAACTTCATATAAGACCTCACAATGATAAGCAAGAACATACGAGGCAATTTGTAAACGCAAAAAGAAAAGTGCACTTTGCGGAATTCGATGATGCATCCCAAATGAATATCAGCCCAATGACTGCCGAATCGTTTGGTGGCAAACCAAGTTATGATAACAAAACTCAAATTAAGTAGCAATCTGGTCAAGGCCCTAAATTGAAACATATGAATATTGGATTTTGGGATATTGAAGGTGTTCTAAGAAAAAGTGATGAAATAGACTTTTTTGATTATTTAAAAGGTTATGACATTATCGGCTTGGCTGAAACTTGGGGAAGAAGCAACGAAGAGACAAAATACCACTAGGAACTTCATACTGAATATTTTTTTACCAGCGGTGAAAAAAGCGAAACATGGCAGAGCAATGGGAGGCATGTCCGTTTACTGCAGAAACGAAATAGCTAAATATATAAAGCGAATTGATGAAACATGCACTATTGGTATTATATTAAATATTGACAAGTCATGTACAAATACAAGTGAAAATTTATTTATGATGTTTATATACCTACAGCCACTTGAATCACCGTTCTACTCTGATAAAATATATAAAGGCATCTTCTTGTTAGATGAATACCTGACTAGAATATACACTGAATACAATTTAGCAAATGTAGTTTTAATGGGCGACCTTAAATGCACAATCGGGTGAGTTGAATGATTTTTGGTTGCAGCAGATCATTGCATACCGTCATTAGACATTATAACGACATTTTTGATTGCCCTGTTCTTGACACCAGATCTTCTCGCGATAAAATGATAAACACACAAGGCCGACATTTAATTGATTTATGCAAGATATATTTGTTAAATATAATGAATGGTAGAATCTGAAATGACAAACATATCGGTCATTTTACTTTTTCATCAACACAAGGTAGTAGTGTTATTGATTATTGTTTGGTTTCTAAAGATATAGTACATTTGATTAAAAGAGAGTTTAAAGCATTATGTGATACAAAAAGTAAACAGTTTTTAAGAAACGAGCTCAGTGAATTGTCAAACAATGTAAATTATTCAAAACTTTTTTGGTCGAAATTAAAACGCTTAACAAATCGTAAAAGTCAAGTGACAAATGATATAAGTACTATACAGTGAATTCATTATTTTGAGGGTCTTTTAAATCCTTGTATTGCTGATGAAAATAATGTAGAACCCATTTCAACAGATGAGATTATACCTGAGTTCTCTTTATATAGTATTGACATCAATACACCTATTCTAATAAGGTTATTTAATAGGATATTTGCCTCTGGTGAGTTCCCATCAGCTTGGTGTGAATAAATTATCGTTACAATACATAAGAAAGGTGATGTATATAATGTCGAAACTTATAGAGGCATTTCTCTACAAAATGTTATAAGCAAAATATATTGTTGAATCCTGGTAACAGACTCAATTTCTTTGCACAAATGTTTAAGAAAATTTCTGAAAATCAGTCAGGTTTTAAGGCTGATTGCTCAACGATATATAACGCATTTATATTAAAATCAATTGTTGATAGTATGTTAAGAAACAGAAGACGAAAATTGTATGTTGCTTTTGTCGATTTCCAAAAATGCTTTGACACTATTAATAGACAGCTTTTGTGGGATATATTAAAATAGAAAGGTATCAAAGGAATATATTTAAATCACTCCAGAGTATGTATGAAGGTGTTAAGGCATGTATATGTTGTAATGGCTCAAGAACAGTACTGTGGGCTTGAAGCAGGGCTGTTTGCCAAGTCCGATTTTGTTCTGTTTTTTTATTGATGAACTGGAACGATTATTATCTGAGAGTAATGTACAAGCCATACAGCTTCATCCGGATACATGTTAATGTTTGCTGATGATGTAGTCTTCATGTCCGACACTGTAGTTGGTCTACAAAAACAATTAAACGTTTTATCAAAGTTTTGTACTGATTATAAGGTCAAGGTAAACGAAGCAAAAACGAAAATTGTTGTTTTCAAGAATGGTGGCTTATTATCAAGACATGAAAAGTGGTTTTATAGAAACACAAGATTAGAAGTTGTTAACAATTTTTGTTACGTAAGTTTAATACTGACACAAAAATTGTCTCTGAATTCTATGGTCCACGAACTGAGTGTAAAAGCAAAGCGTGTATTGATATCTATTTTAAATTCATTGTATCATCATGGCAAGTTAACAAATACTGTCTTTTTTAAATTTTTGATAATAAAATTTGTCCTCAACTATTATATGGATTTGAAATTTGGGGTCTAAATAAATTTGATGAACTTGAACGGGTACAATATTATGCTTGTAAACGGTTTATGTGCGCAAAACAAAAATCATCAAATTATGCTGTTTTAGGTGACTGCGCGGTATCCACTATATGTTAAGACTTACAAAAGAGCTATAAGATATTGGTTGAATATTATAAAGATGCCTAACGAAAGAATTGTAAAAAAATGTTATATAATGATGCTAAATGATGGCTCAAATGCTTAGATGCCAATTGGGTTACATCAGTGAAAAACTGCTTAGAAAGATACGGATTTAGTTATGTGTGGCTTAACCAAGGTGTACAAATGAAAATGTATATTTTTGAGATTTTATTACGTACAATTTGATGAAGGTCTGGACAAATAACTTGTGGTGTTAAAACATTCAGATTATTTGTTAGTTTTTTCCCGAGCAATTATTGTGAACTATAAAAATGACTGGATATTGAAAAGCATATTAATGCAGCTTTAAACTCAAATTAGATACTAATAGAACCATGATAAAATTTTCAATTTCATGTTAAGTATAATTTCGTTATATCTCATGTATCTTTTAGCTTATGTGGCCCAAGTTGATTCATTTCAGAAATTCAAATCTGAAGTTTTTATGCTTTTGGACCTCAGTGAAGTATCTGTATGCATATTAGGCTTGTAATCATTTAAATAAATTTTTTGGTTTGTTTGGTTTTAGAGCGCACCAACACAATTGAGGTCCTATGTCGCTGAAACAGGAAAGATTTTTTCTTGCATATCAGATAGGATTATCTACTGTTTACACCGGTGCTAGAAAAGCCTGTCTAACATCCCCCATGTAGGACAAGTCAATGTTTTTAAATGATGTCATTCCATAGCGCCTTTTATGAATGAATTGCGTTCGAAAGATGACATCATTTTGCCTTAACAAATGAAGTTGTAAAGTCATACGCTACTATACGAGAAAAGTGCTAAATGAAAGTTTTAGTTATCGTAATTTCTTTACGAAATATCACTAATATGTAATATGCGAGAAAAAAAATCAAACACAAGCTGTTGTCACAGACAAGAATATCTTGCTCTCAGGTAACTGTGTAACGGAAACTCGGCAGTCTCTTTACCAGTCAAGTTAGATATTCCAGTCTGTACCGGCAGCCGGTGTGAATTCCTTATAGGCTAAGTTAATTCCTTATAAGTTAACCTGGGGTGTTACAAACATGAAGCAACAGAACTTGGGTAC
This sequence comes from Ruditapes philippinarum, assembly GCF_026571515.1. Classification (NCBI taxonomy): domain Eukaryota; kingdom Metazoa; phylum Mollusca; class Bivalvia; order Venerida; family Veneridae; genus Ruditapes; species Ruditapes philippinarum. The sequence continues at coordinate 36,818 of NW_026861672.1, forward strand.
TTGAGGTCTTCCTCCACTGGGAAAGCTGGAGTATTGCCATAAAACCTCTACTGTGTAAGTGAGACATAAAACCCAACAAGAAAAGAAATGTTTAAGAAAAAAGTGGGGACAATGCTGGTGATATATTATATTTAGTGGGGCCAATGCTGATAAAGAGGGTAATAGTGGAGACAATGCTTTCTGAATCATAGATGGAACAATGATGGTGATATCATAGTAAATGGGGACAAAACTGGTGATATCATAGTAAATGGGGACAATGCTGGTGATGAGGGTTAGTTGGGACAATGCTGATGATATTATAGTAAGTGGAGACAATGCTGGAAATATGAGTGTTTAAGTGGGGACAGTCTGACACTGTTACTGATATTTTAGTTAGTGGGGACAATGCAGGTATTATAAGGGTTAGTGGGGACAATACTGGTGATATTATAATTGTAGTTAGAGGGGAATATGCTGGTTATGTAAGTGCTGAGGATGACAATGCTGGTGATAAAAGTGTGATTGATGACAAAACTAATGTAATGAGGTCTAATTTGGTGGCAATGCTGCTTATATAGGTGGTGAGGAAGATAATGGTGGTGAGATGAGTACTCAGAATAGTAATGTTGGTTAATAAGGGCTAGTGGAGACAATGCTGTTTATATAAGAGCCAAGAATGATGATGGTGATAAAAATGCTGTTAATCAATTTGAAGGTGAAATTAGGGTTTTTGATATCATTATGCTGGTGATGAGTGCTGGCAAGAAGGGAATGGTTAAAATTAAAGTTTATGTAATATAGAAAATAGTTATTAAATGGGGAAAATATTAGATAAAAAAGTAAGAATGATAATAGATAAAAGAAAAATGTAATGAATTACTGTAATAGGAATATGGGAAAAAATTATGTTTAAAAATCTGACAAAAAATTGAGTATAACAGATGATGACAAAGGATTTGAGGTGGACAAAGCTTTAGATACAAGTGCCATGCCAATTAAATTACAAAGAGAGGCAAAAGTTTTTTCTTTGGCAACTTGGAGAGATCAGCTTAGTTTATGCAAAATGTTCCTAAACATTTTACTTGAAATCCTGACTATATAAATAAACTTGAAAATATAAATGAAGATCCAATAGGCAAACATTTGATTCATTTTGAATAAAATTGCCAGTGTTTTCTAAGAGTTGCAAGTTTTATATACATGCTTCTATTTTTCAGTTATGAGTATGTGCTTCAATTTAATGTTACATTGAATAATGCTTTATAAAAAAAAATCTGAAATTTTGTACAACAACAACAACAACAAATACTTTTATTTAGAATCAGGTCACATAAATGCAACAACATGATCAAAAAGATTTTTTCTAATTGTGGGCATTTTAATTATATTTTCAAACTATATCCAATAACATAGAATGACTATAGCTATAATGAAAATGATATATGGAACAGGTGGGGACAGTAGTTTTCGTATGTAACAATTTAACAAAATACAATATGTAAAGTTTTCGTATGTAACAATTTAACAAGATACAATGTGTAATTGTAGTAGTAAGGTTTTTTTTTTCCAAATAAATAAAGTATCTTCGTATATAAAAACAAATTGAATAGTTAAATTCAAATCTAACGGGACAAACTGAAATCAATACACCGTTGAGAAATAATTATTACAACTTTTACTATATCAATGTGCTTGGCGCACGGGAAGCATGGTTTTTCATTCATAGATTATCTGAAGAAGGCGTGGCCAAGACTGAAAATCTTTCGGCGTAACCAAGCAACGGTGTGGCCGAGAATCGAAGTACAAGTCAAAAGTGCTCGCGTACTAGTCAGTGTGAAAAATAACTTGTAAATATCAAGTTAGACCAGTGTTGCGTTCAGCCATCGATGTAATACGAGACAAAGTATCAATAAGATTTTTTTACCTGAACATTTCGTTTAATCTCCAATCTATGTTGCAGACAATTTTTATGAAATTCTGTTATTTTGGCCTGCCATTTAAGTTTTGACCATGCCAAAGTAGGCCAAAAGCTCTTTTACTATATTATTATTATTATTATTATTATTATTATTATTATTATTGATTTATTCGGGCATGTAATTTTCCTACCCTATCAAATCAAGATTTACTATTTTCATTCTATACTGTTCTACAAGATAAAGATCTCATTCAGTTTTTTTTTTAATTAAATAAAAAATGTAGTATCGTTTTTCATGCATTCAATACTATTTGAATTCTTATTAAAAATTAATTTCAGCTGCAAAGATAAACAAGAGAAGATAGTATGGGCATCGTTGTATGTAGTGTGTGCATTGTTAAAAACACGAGATTGTTTTAAGTACATGTAGTTAAACTTAAAGTGTCAGCTGTTTTTCTTTGTTTTTGTTATTTTTTAAACTTTAAACATTGTTGCACCATCTATTTATTATTTATTTATTTTATTATTTTTATTGTTTTACATCACTCATATGTTATGTCTCTTTATGTTTTGCATGGCACATATGTTATATCTACATATAATGTTATTCCAAGCACATTATAATATGTAATACATTATGTAAAGGCAAGACCATGAATTGCTAATAATAATGAGATAGTTCGATATTTCTCTAATAATGATATTGGTCATCTTTTGTAAACCAAAGATAGGCAGCTTATTTTTTTGTGAATAAGAATGGCTATTCATTTAGATATTCTATTTGAGATATGCACCTAAGCTATAGGAAAGTTCTCGATAAAATTCTGCTCATCTATACCTTGCGATTTTCATTAACAGCAATTTACATTTTATTCTAATTCAAATAGCCTTCATCTTATTCGATGCATTGTCTGAGAGTTTATTTTTATATTGAATATTGTGAAATTTCTATTCGTGGACATTCGACTCGATGTGTAAAGTGTTTAGCCATCATTCGCAACTATTCGGCCCTTTCAGCCAGTTGTCGGATAAGGCTGATTTGTGAATAATCGCCGAGGCCTTTCGATTTAGTTTGTGTTTTAGTATCACTTTTTTTCTTTCTTTTTTGTGGAAATAATAAGTAATTTATTTTTGAGCGAATTAATCGTTTTCCGTGTTTGTACTGACTTTTTCATATTAAGAGTTTGTTTCGAAAACAAATTTTCTCATCTCGTTAAAATTTACGCGAAGTGCAAGGGGTGTGATTCTTGCAGATTAAAAATTAACATTCTGAAAATCAATACTCCGATAACATGAAAATAGAAAGTGTCCAAGGAAGAAGATTAACCCTGAAGCCGTCGTTTTCTGCATAAAGCTACCAACGAAACTGCTAAGTAAAGGATTGTCGATTTTATCCCTGCAAACATTTTTTTAACTGTTTGTTCTTACACTTAAACCTGCATGTGAAATAGGTAATGTGAATATTATTAACTCCTGTGTTCATTAAATACCACCTTCCTTGTTGATGTTTGTTTTCATATTTCATGTATTGTTAAGAAAAGATGATTATATGTCATTTGAAAACTCTTTCAGAAA
>NW_026861673.1:0-60567 GCF_026571515.1 Ruditapes philippinarum
TGTAAGTTTGACAAAATAAACCAAGAATTCTGTTTTTATCAGCATAGTATGATTAAGATATTTGATTTTGGTTTAAAATTCACGCCCCTTAAGTGTTGAAAATTAAGTAGCACAGGGAAAAAGGGGGAGATTACAATTTTTTATTATACCAATGTAAGACAAAAATCTGAAATTTTTTATGTTATTTGTTGTGAGAATGCTTTGATGATACTTTTTTTTTTTTATTTATTTCCAAAAAAAAAATAAAAAAAGGAAATATCAAAATTTTTTTCTGTACATTTTGATTCACCCCTTCATTTTTTTTAATTCTACAATTTTCAATTCCCCCAAGAAGATTTGCATTTCCCAGCATATCATTTTGGGGGCGTCAGCTAAGAAATAGTTTAAAAATTTTTAATTTTTTTTAACTACAAACTTTTCAATTATCTTCTGCGATATTTTTTTGAACTTATTCAAGTTACTTAGTCGCAAATGTTGTTTTTTTTTTCGGTTTAAATCTAAGTTTTCCAAACAAATCCAGAACCCTAAATTCACAAAAGCTTATTATATAAAAACTGCTTCGTGTAGTATTTTGCATTAAAGAAATTTATTATATACTACAAGATTCGATTCTTCGGGAAAGAAAATTGTGTGACAAGCAAAACCTCGAAAAAAGACCCGACAGCATTTAATATTTACTGTTATTTTGTATGAAACTATTTCCCTAAATACAAAATGGAGTCGTTAAATCACGTCATTAAGTGTTGATATTTAATCGAAAATAAAGTAAATTTTGGGAGTTATAGGTCGAAATTATATGTTAAAAATGTCTGTTAAACGCTCAAATAGGTCGCAGTCAGACTATCAAGGGAATTTCTGTTATCATTTTGCCCTCAACATTTTTTCATCATTTATACATACGTTCAATCAAGCAACAAAATGTCAAATTTTTTGATACAGTTATCAAGAATACAAAACAGAAACATCAATTGAGTCCTGTGGTTGAAGTTATAAAAAGTAAAGGAAAAATAGGAATAGGGTAAAAGAAAGTTCCATTGATTTTTTTTTTTTCTTTTAATTTCATTCTTAGAACTAAAAATTCATTCTAATCACTCCCTTAATGAACTTTAAGCATGTGTAAAAATATGGTTCTAAGCTTTTATAGGCTAATTAAATGTTTTCAAAATAATGTGTAACCTTCCTTTTAAGATCCTGCAGTTAAATTTACACTAAAGTCAAATTCAATGATAAAAAAATTAAATAGATTTGATTAATTATTACAGGACAACTGAAAAAGCACCTAGAAAAGATAACCGAGTTCAATTTTAAAAATTAAATTAGAACAAAATAATTATTTTCGTTTAAATATCATAAAAATTATCTGATTCAGGATATTTTTTATTATTCATAAGTATTAATGTTCTATTATCACAAGTTTTTTACCACTAGATTTACAAACAAAACTTAAGATAAATTATCACAAGCTTTGAACACAATGTCAAAAATGATATGAAGAAAAATTTTATTTTGTTTTGTTTAATTTCTGTCTATACCATAATAAAACGTATTAAACATTACTTGCTTCAATTTGTATTGCTTCATTTTTAGATTGCCTAAAGCAAACAACAAAAGTCATTTCGAATTAAGTAAAAAAACAATGTTTTGAAGAAGCCACATGCATCTGGTACGACAATTTATTCTTTGACGCATAATTCCCCGGTATAACCCACTCATCGTGTTTGATAAAGAAGCATCAAAAAGAATTATCACTAAGCACCTTTTCCGTATTTAAAAAATCTTTCATTCGATTCAGGGAAATGACTTCACCCTTTAATGTATAAATGTTATAAGCATGTTTATATCTAATACGAAACCAGATGTAACCAATATATTTTTTTCTCCACCAGTGAAGCTGAAATTTATCATAATGTCCTTTTCTGTTTCGGTGCGACTAATAACAAACTTAAAACAACAAACAAACAATATTTTCTGCAAGTAAAGAACAATTAAGCGTAATATACATATCAAAACATTTGTTTATTTTAATATTAGAATTATTGATCTTATAATTATTTTCCTTGTGAAAATGATGTAGTATGGTGATATTTTAAATTAGATTAATGTTTTATAATACATTCGTTATATGTATATCTTTGAATATTTAGACCACTAAACGATTAAATATAATCAATATAATATATCAATTTTGTCGAACTTGAAGGTGAAAAGGTTATTAATTATCGCACGTATTTTATTTTGTACAATTATGTATGTGATATAAACGCTTGCATTAAACAATATAATTAAATGATTCATTTTACAATGCATCGTTTAAATTAAAGAACAATAATTCAACTTAAACGTTTTTTACAGTTAAAAGTGAAAACAGTTTACCTCTGTTCAACAATTATTTTGACGAAAAATAATGCCAAATATCTCTATGAAATCTTTTTGCTTGTATAACGTGTATAACTCTGAAAGAATGATGGATAATGTAAAAAAATGTAGACGAAAGCAGATAAACTTATTTTTTTAAGTGAAAAGGCAAGTAATCATAAATATCAAACAATAGAACAGTCACCATCTGGCGTAATTTCCATTCCCTAACTTATGCAGGAATGACAATTTCATCTGCACAGTACAAATGTTCATATAGCATTCGTGACAAAACTAACAATTTAGAAATAGTTTGGCTATTAATATTTGCTACAGAGGTCCCCTATTACGTGACAATAATATTAGTAAGAGCCGTTAATGCATTTTAGAGGATAATGTTGTTAACTGAGACTGGAGGTAGAATTGATATCAACTTTAGAAAAGTTACCTTATGAAAAATAGGTCAAATATATCATATAAAATGAATTTGAATTTGCTTTTTTTATTTTCTAATGTGTATTCTTGTAACGTCAGTAATTTAATATGTAATTTTATTGCGGTTTTCCAGAATCCGATGAATCAGATATTTAACTGGATGAGACTATAATAAGAAACAATTTAATTCATCATATATCTCCAATTATTCCTAGCTCTCTTTACAATTTTTAAATAGTAAAATTTTAACTGTTTCCTGATATATGCTGGTCCTATAAATGATCCTCTTATAATGTTTTATACCTTAATTGTGACCGAATTGGTTCGAATATATATTTGGTGATTGTCCTGTGCTACAGAATTTGTCATTTTGTCATTTTTAACGTTGAACTGATTGTTTACTTCGAAAAAATGCATGCAGGGAACTTCAAGTTGAACTTCCTTAAAGGTTATCAAGCTAAGAATTCATTGTTTGTTGTTTTTTTTTTTTTTTGTTTTTTTTTGTTGCTGTTGTTTTTTTTTTGGGGGGGGGGATTTTGATTATTAAAAACTGTAAATGAAATCATGATTAACTACTAATAATTTATTAGTAATTTATGTACGCTTCAATACACTACCCTAATTTATTTGAAGGAAATATACTGAAAACATTGCAGACATTTTCCATCTCATTAGATATTAATGGATAAAAGGGAAAAGGGTAGCATATAAGAATTCACAGCGGAGATATTTATCAAAAAAAATGCCAAAATCAGATTATATATATATTATCTTATTTTAATTTCTTGTCAATCTTCAATGACATGATAATTTATGTATTTTCGTTCTGGTGCAAAAAAATGTATCCTTATCTTAATCAATGTATGATAATTTGCATAAAAAGCGGTAAAATATCGATCAAAATACATAAAAGTGTATAAACAATTTTAAGTTCAGTCATCGAAAATAGTCGGTATTAAGTCTCAAACGAGATAATATCATATTTTAAGCATGATTTTGCAATTATTCCCATGATAATGGGAGGAGTTTTATCATTGCCGTTTTTGCTACAGAGCGATTTCAAAGCTTGTTCAAAAAGTTATTTTGACACCTTTAATACTACTTTCATGATAAACGTATTTTGTTTTATAGCATATAAACATGTTTTATGTGCATGTAACTAGATAAAAGGCACTTAAATAATTTCTGGTAATTCAAGTGAAGTGATAAAAGCAATATAAATCTCATTTATCTCTATAACGTAAAGGTGGTACATTGCACAGCTGATAATAAAGCCCCATCTAGATAATTTAAGATTCTTATTTTGTTTCAGCATATATAAAGTTATTGTGAATTGTTTGTAATGAAGTATTAAGGTATATTATTCTCTCCGTAAAGGTGGTACATGTATATTGTGCAGCTGATACTGAAACCCCCATCTAAACAATTAAAGTTTCTCATTATGCATCAACATATTATGATAAAAAGCATATTGCGTGATTTTGGCTTAAAATGAATTATGTGGATATATTATTCTCATCATCATCAGCATCATCATCATCATCATTATTTGCTGAAAATCTTATTTACGTTATTGATGTATCCAAATGAAAACATTTCTGGAGAAAAATAAGATATGTATACAAAACTTGATTCGGCTTTACTCGTAAGAAAAACTGGAACATTTAATCCGGGCATCTGTTGTGATTTACACAATGAATGATGATAAATGATAGCATGCACATACCTTTAGGTCTATTTATTTTTCTTCTTTCATTTACACAGACAGTTTACATTTTAGCACATCTTTATCATAATCATTTTCCCATCTGCATCTGCTTTATATTTCTTAGACAAGTGGAAATTCTAGTTTAGTATAATCATTATGTGTTAAAATAGGGTGACTGATATATAAGAGTTATCGTGGTTAATTTAAAGTTAATACATGTATAATATTGCTGCTGTTGTTGTTGTTGTTGTTGTTGTTGTTTTATTAATTTTATTTTTTAATCATTTTTTAATCGTATTCACTTCAAGAATAAAATATGTACTCATACAAACAAGTTGATTCAGAATAATTATAATACCTCACAATTGTCTAGTATATAATTTATATGATTATATGATTATATTAAAAGCTTTCAAATGCCTTTCCCTGATTAGCTAACACGCGACTTTTTGTAAAAAATAACAGGTCAATATCAGAGTATATTCACTGTTTTGTTTCCATAAAAATAGATTTTCAGAGTATATTCACTGTTTTTTCTTCTAAAAAAAGATTTTCTGGAAATCCACCGAAAGACGCGAGACTATGACGTGACGTCACGCCAAGTTTGTTGTTATATATTATTCTGGAAAAAACAACAACAAAAACGTTGGATGACGTTTAAATAAGAGTCAAATTAGTCTTTTTTTGTTTCTTTGCATTTTTAGAACACTAAGAATAAGTGTGCTAATGCGCTCATTTAAAAGAAAAAAGTAGACAAGCTGAAAAATGTCGATTTCCGTCGTAGGCAATGGCAGATTTAATAAGCCATATAAAAGTTATAAATTATATAATAAAACAGATATGGACTTTTTAGCTGGTGAATATGATGTGATATGTACTGAAAAATTAAGATTGCTATCGCCTCTATCACGTGCTTGCATGTATAACAATAATGATTATAAAAAATAATTAATCTCAATCAATTGTTTCATATATAAGTTAAGAATTAATATAATTATGTTAAAAAATTAAAACGGTACAAATATTTTTATTTTTTAAGAAGCACTTTGTATTTTATCCGGTGTGTTATTCATAGCGCATATTTCCTGTGCAGCTTACTTTGCACGCACAACAAGCAAGCATAAAATGAACGCTATGAAGTAAAAACGTTCCTCTCTTCAAAGAATACTCATTTGAAAAGAGCTATCGGTCTTTCTTTTCAGTGTTATCAAGTGCTTACATGCTTAAACCTTAAATTAAACAGCAAATTCCAATAAGTTTTTGTTAATTACATACTTTAAGAATAGGTTACATAATTTGGTTTGCAATTATTGAACTCTTTATATAACAGTTTGCCTAATGAGCTTGTCATAATAATGTAAGGTAGAGGATGAATACATCTTTAATCAATACGCATATATTGGTGAATGCAGCCGAATTGTTAACCATGAGAATATTCTGAGAAGTAATTTGCTGTAAAATAGTCCTATGGTGAAAATGAAAAAGAAAGAAAAGATCAACAAGGGAAGATACAGTCAAGAAATACAGCCCTTAAAATATCCAAAGGCAATTCGTCCCAATTGCAAATGGGAAAGGGAAGGACTTTAATCTAGTTTAAACAATATTTTATTTATAAGTATTACATTTACATGATAATTGACAAATAATAAATAGTACGGATTGAGTAGTAAGCTTGAAAGCTTTTTTTTAAAAACTCTTTCCGTAATCACTATCTAACAGTATGTAAAATGGTAACAATTATATGCATTTTTGAGTTAAATATACATAACATTTTCACTATAAACTTGCTTCTTTACATGTACAGAAAAGTTAGCAATTTACACTCTGGTTTTCCTAATCGAAACGACCTTAATAATAGAATATTGACATAAAAATGTGAAAGAAAACCCTATAGTTCTATAGCATAAATACACGTAAAGTGATAAATGCACAGATTAGCACGTTTAAACTTTTCAAGAAAAATAATAGAACTTTTAAGCATGTTTTTTAAAAGAATTTAAAGAAAAAATAAAGAAATGGAAACGTTAGTTAATTGTTGAAATTGGTTGGGTAATAGATGGTAGGAAATAAGAGACAAGATTTGAGAGAAAGAAAAAGAAAGACAACAGGAATGGTCACTAAAATACTATGGAGTTGATGGAACGAGTTTACAATATACTTTTTTTGAGAAGATATTATGCATCTAAATCTCTATTTCATATTAGTCGAAAAAATAACTTTCTATTACATTTCAAAACGTTTTTGTTCTGTGTAAATATGAGTGTATATGAAGGACTATTGCTTCATTTAAATCGTCAGCAATTGAATTATCACCATAGAGTAAAACGTTAAGTGTGACAGTTGTTATTTCACTTAAATTATTAAGGAGGACATTTCGTTCATCTTGGTACCTTGGACAAGAGAAGAAATAATGAGATGTGTTTTCTATGTCACCACATTCACATAGGGGACTTTCAATTATGTTTTTTGAAAACAAATGTTCTTTGAGAGAAACTACAATGTGTTCTAAGTCGTGTGTGTATAATCTGGTATTTTTCTCTCACCTACATAATAATGAGAAGGCACACTTTGAACATCTTCATTTAAGTCTACTTTTGAAAATTGAAATGGATGGTGATTTCTGTAATTAACAGGAAGATTGTTCCAGTCTTTAATTGGATGATGGCAAAAATGAATGAGAATAAAGTTGTGTGTGACAAAATATATTTCTAGTGTTGTCAGCATTTCGTAAATTATAATCTGAAGATTCTCCTACTGTATCGGGAACTAATGAAGAGAGGTAATGAGGAGAAAGATTATTGAACATTTTTAAAAGAAGTATTTGTTTGTGTTTGTAGCGTCTTACTTTAAGGGGTTGGATGCAAGTATCTTCATAAAGATTAGAGATAGAAACTAGTTTTGTTGTACCGGTTATTTATTCTGCAGGCTTCAAGTTGTATTTTTTCAAGTTCAAATTCATCTTGTTTGAGTTATGTTGTCCCAAACAACATCCGAGTATTCCAGAAGGGGCCGAATGAAAGAGAGATATATAGTTTCAAGTGACTTACGATCAAGAATGAATTTCAAAGATCTCATTATATAAATTCTTTGCCAGACTTTTTTGGTAATATTTTGTATGTGAGAATGCCAATTTCCATCATTAGAAAATGTTACTCCAAGATGTTTGTGTGAGGTCACTTCATTTATTTGCACTCCGTTCATTTGTCAATGGGGGATGAATTGGTTTGTTTAATTTACGAGAGATAATTACTGATTCCGTTTTACTTGGATTGAAGTCTACAAGCCAACCATTTGCCCATTCTGTAATTTTTTTCAGATCAGAATTAAGAGTCACCGCAGCATGAAGTGGATTATCAACAATGATATATAAACTTGTAATCGTCTGCAAAGAGTCTGATATATGAGTTAATGTCAAGAACAATGTCATTTATATAGATTAAAAAGAGAAGAGGGCCTAGAATGGACCCTTGAGGAACTCCGGCTGAAATAAAAACGGTTTGAGAGGAACCGCCTGGAAGAACCACCTTTTGTTTTCTATCACTGAGATAGTCACTAAACCAGTTTAAAAGCCCACCATTTATTCCAGCAGACTGAAGCTTGAAAATGAGACCTTTATGCCAACACGATCAAAGGCTTTTGAAATATCGCAAAAGACAGCTCTCACTTCTTTTCCATCATCAAGGGCTTTGCAAAATGTATTATATATAGAAACAAGTTGATTTGTTGTTGAGTCATTGGGAACAAACCCAGATTGTAATGAAGTTATTGTGTTATTAGCAACAAAGAAATTGAATATATGCTTATGTATAATTTTTTCTAAAGATTTGCTGATCGTGCTAAGAAGTGATATAGGTCTGTAATTAGAAACAATTGTGGGGTCACCTTTCTTGTAGACTGCACATACATTGGCAAGCTTCCATTGTGAAGGGACTTTACAAGCTGTTAATGACTTTAATCTAATTTAAAGTATACGGAGTTGTAGAGGAAATAGAGTGGGGGTACTAGGAAGAGGAACAGGGACTTAAAAGGAAGGAGAGATTATATTGAAGGTTATAATTTTTTATTGATATACATGTACATAAAATAGAAAACTCAGACTGCAGATAGAGTCTATATTTTAAGTATTTAAGAGCGTGTTTAAAGAATCCTTTAGTTATAGTTCAAGTTAAATGTTTTGTGATTATTTATACGATAATTTCATAATCATTTGTATAAAACGGCAGGTAGCCCAAAGAAAAAAAAGATATTAATTATATATATTCGCTCGATACACGTAACAAGTTGCAGGACGAATATATTTTTATAAATATACATAAATTAGTAAATTAAGCCTCATAAAAACATTCACCAAGGTGTTTTACTTTTATATTGTCCAATTGTAAAATCCTAACTAGAATTATGACTGAATTTAACCTTATGATTTTTAAGACTCTGCATATTTTTCTATTAAACAGTTTGACGAATACGTACATGTTTGACTATGTGAATATTTTCATTGGTTCTTTATTTCAGGTGCTTATATATATTCAAAAATATAACAAGATAAAAATAAATTTAAAACCCGTTCTTGTTATCCTTTAAAAGAAATATTCTTATATACGAAACGACATTCCCTATATAAATCTAAATCACTAGACGCCGAATAAACCGTCATTGTGCGTACCTTCCTACGCGCTCTCCTGTAATTGTTGCTTATTGTTCAGATAAAAGCTCGTCTCCGATGGAAATCAAACAAGAAACATTTTGTCACGGATGTGCTGCTGATTTTACAACAAGGAATCTTAGAGGCAAGATGTAATAGAACATGAAAATTGGTTTTACCAATCTTAAGCAACTATGGGATATGGGAATATGGGAATTAAGACTGAATTGAATTTGACACGGACTCAATAGTTTATGACATGGATTCTGCTTAAAAATCTATCGAATAAAACTTACATGCGCACGGGACTTCCTTGAACAAGTCGGTTAATTTTGTTAGAATATGTATTTTAAGTTTATGTGCGAACATTTAAGCAAATATCCTTATTTTATTATTACAAATTCAGTCCGACTTTTCGACGCTGCCTGTCCAAACGACTTTTTATCTGGCGAAGGCCGAATATTTTGAGAAAAAACATATTGTATGAACCTTCCATTTCCCATTTAAAAGAAAAGGAAAAAACTTGTAATACTGGTTTTGATTTTTATGACAGATGCGTCTTGTCTGTGACAAAGTAAACATCAAATGTTGATACGAATCATTTTATGTTTATAGTTGTTAAATAATCACTGATAAAACACAGTTCCTTTTAGCGGACAACTGTTTCTCCACAGTAAGATTAAGATAACTGTGTAATATTAAGAGGATATTTATTCGTTTGAGTGAAATAGGGAATATATTTTCACGAAACATGATAAAATGCCATAGATTTTCACGAGCCGGGACGTATGAAAATATGTGGCATTTTATCATGTTGAGTGAAAATACATACCATATTTCACGAAAAACGAAAAAATATCCTTTTTATTTAATTTCATTAACAAAGAAAATGGTGACGAATCCCCTTTCTTGCTACGCAACTGCAATTAAACAGCGCGCAGTAATATATTGTTTTGACTGTTTTTGCACGCGCTGTTTGGTGCTACATTGGGACGTCACGTAAACAGCTCTCTAAACGTCTGGACAGCGGTAATGACTGTATTAAAGATATTGGTGTTTGGATTTATTTTCTTAGTTAGACAATTTTCTATCATTCTAGACAGTTTTAAAATAAAATTCACCAATCTAACAAAATGTTGTTTTTTGTTTATCTTTTTTTTCAAACACAAGAGCGATCAGTGATCACATGTGTCGCCTCATGATGGCCAATTTCATGTTGGGACAAGTTTTGTGACATACGGACAGACAGACGGACAGTGCACAACTAGACTTGGTTATGATCATTCCTGTAAAGATTGGATAAAATTGCACCAGTAGTTTATGAGGAATAGTCAGGACAAGCTTTTGTGTATCTGGCAACACATTGAAAAAACACCTTTTTATCAAAGGGCCATAACTCGGCCAAAAATCATTTAACCGGAAAACCCGTGCAATATGCGCAAGGACTTAAGCTACAGATCAATCCTGTAAAGTTTCATTTAAATTGCATTAGTGGTATAGGAGAAGTAGTCCGGACAAACTTTAAAAATAAAAATTATTAAAGGGTCATAACTCTGACAAAAATCATTGATCCGGAAAATGCTGACAATATGCACAACTAGACTTGGTACTGATCATTCCTGTAAAGTTTGGATGAAATTGCACCAGTAGTTTATGAGGAGTAGTCCGGACAAGTTTTGTGACGAACAGACGGACAGACAGACGGACAGACAGACGACGGAGAAGTGATCCCTATATGTCGCCACTACTCCGTAGAGGCGACACAAAAATGGCGAAAGGAGTCTCTTGAAATAAATATGAGTTTTGACTCCGCCCACTTTCATATTTATATTTCATATTCTGTTTTAACAAATATGAAATATATTTGACTGATACAGCACCATATTTTATGAGTAAAATTAAATAAAGCACGATATTTCATGCGTAAAATTAAATAAATCTTATTACTTTACTTTTTAACATATTATTTGTTAGCCATTTGATATGTCATAATACTTCTTATTAAATGATAATTAGAGACTAAATTGGGTACACTTTAAGACAATTCAAACATAAAAATATTAGTATAAAGCATGCAAACTTTCAGGCAAAAAAACGTCAAAAATATCACGCAAATATCTCTCAGCACTGCAAGTTTGTATGATTCATCTAGATTCATCAAAGACAAGTAAATTCCATCCAACAAAACACCGACTCAAAATAACATGACTTTGTCAATTTTTCATTACACTTACAATTTTCAAAACAAAGACTTTTAAGTAAACATAATTTTTGTTATTTCAATAACTGCAGTGCTCAGATAAAGATATTAGCGTAATTGATGACATTTCAAAGAAAATGAAGCTTTTTTAAAACATCAGTACGCAAGAAAACCATGATGCAATAACTATGATAGCATAAATATTCTTAATGTCCTGAAAAACAAATACTTTTTGTACATGTGTATGCCAAAATAAAAATAACTCAGTCATACACAAAAGTGATATATTAACAGAGACCGGAATTCAAGTAATTTTAAACTTAAGGCTGCATAATTATTTTGATTTTTTCTATAGAATATATTTGTCGATACCAGAATGATATTTCTAATGCAATTGGTTTCCAATTAAATGTAAATACCGGTAGGTAAATATAATTTTGTGTGTAGAATATGGCTACTTTACTTCTTCTTTGTATACCGTATCGGGCTGTAAAAAGGATGATGGATGTGTTTCCTCAGATTATATGTGCAAAAACCGTTGCATCAGACATTTATGGTGAATCTGGAAAGACCTGAGGGTTTACTTTATCAGCCAATTCACAAGTTCTGCTAGACACCTAGTTTATTGCTTCTGCATACTTGCAGACGTAACACAAGACAATTAATAGTAAGCAGATGTTATCGGAATAAAAAAGACACCTAAATTATTGCTGTGTTCCATGTGTTGTATTTCTTGCAAAGATAAATTGATTGACGACTAAATAGTGCTTATTTCATTCAAGTTGTTGATATCTATTGGACATGTAATACTTTTAAATCAGCGGATGTACAAATAACTTATTTATACCTTGCACACTTAGAAAAGTTGCAGGACAGAGCCTGTTCATGGACTGAAGTGGTCCAAACTTTTGTCCACGCCTCCTAGCATCGCAGAATTTGACGTTTTAAAACCAAACAAAAAATGATATATAAACTAAGGGAATAAAGAGCAGCTTATAAAAACTTTATCCCGTGCCATCTTTGATAAAGCATGGAAAACATGTCTTATCAACGAAAAACAAGTATTAAATTCTGCAAAGCTAATTTAAATCGTAAGAACGCTACGTCCAGTACGTATCGAAAGACTGTCTGATATATATGAAACTGGGAATCAAGTAATGCAGTAAAAGCCAGTAATGTAAAATATGAAAAAACAAAATCATCCAGGAAGGGTGGCATTCAATGTATGCCTGCCCTAACACATGACTACGAGCAAGGAGTCCAACAGGACAGACAGGACACGGTAGGAGACACCAACACTGAACGCCAAACAATTCCTTGAGGATTAAAATAAAACGACATTGATTGCATTGCATGTGCGGAGATACTATTTACGGTCGCAACACGCAACACAAACAACAAGCTTGTGGGCATGAAAAAAGAAGCCTGTGATTTAAAAGATATCGTATTTTCTTGTTACCCGACGGCCTTACTACAAAGATCGGCTATCGTTAATATATTTTTAATATATATTTCTTACATTCTATTTATCTGCAATAAAAACGTAACTGCAGTCAATCCATCAAATTTACTAACCTAAATATTTACAAGATTAAATAAAAATAACAAAAAGTAGTAAATCAGTTACAAGATTAAGATTGAGTAAATGTTTATAACTTTTATCAAAATTTCAGATATTTTTCTAACACATGAACAAAACAATAAAGAAACACGGATTCCCTAAAGAAAGCCCAAAATGAGAAAATTGAAAATGTTGCAGGGATCACTTTGTTTCCAGATTTTTGGTTTGATTGAGTCTGTTTTCGGAGGATAGCATTCAAATGCAAACGGTATGCTATATTTATTTTAGTCTAAAGAACACTTGCAATTCTCTCGATAATACGAATCACAAGGCGCCAAAAAAATTGTCATAATTCGTGACATCCTACGTGCTTTCCTGTAATTGTTGCTTATTGTTTAGATAAAAGCTCGCTTCCATAGAAAAATAAAAAGTCAAGGAACATTTTGTCCTGGATGTGCTGCCGATTTACATTAGGGAATCAAATAGACGAAAATTGACAGAACAAGATAATTGTTTTTACAATAAAGAAGACAAAATGTCTACATATTACAAAAAAAGTATCGGATGTGGGAATGAGGAAAATTATATTACACATTCAATAATATTTCTGACACGAATTCTGTTTAAACAAAGAAAACCTTAATGAAAGAAAAAAGTGTAATATCTGCACATAAAAGCATGATTTTATAACCGGAACGATACATTTAAGTATCCGGTAGTCTCACTTACAATTGGGAGATCAAGGATATCAGTACTTACATCTTTTAAATAATAATTAGATAAATAACAATCATGCAATTTGAAAACATTAAATAGATATTACTTATGTTACAATTACAAAGTCTTGATTTTCACCATCACACATTATTTAAAGAGCTATAATACTAGTTTATTCGATTAAAAAAATGAAATAGCGGATTTATTTATTTATTTATTATACCCTAACCACAAAATGTGGGGGGGGGGCTATAATTGATTTGATTTGTCGCGTCCGTCCGTCCGTCTCCATTATCGTGTCCGCTCTATAAATCCTATACCAATTGAAAGATTTTCTGCAAACTTGGCTCATATGTTCACCTCAACAAGGTAATGTGCAGAACCCATGTTGCCCTTTTGCCGACTTAAGGTCAAGGTCACACCTGAAGGTCAAAAATCGACTTAGAAAATATTCTTAATTTTTAACATGTACTTGAATATTACTGAAACTAGCACAGGTATTTGCTTGAAACTTAAAAGATATACGAGGTGTCACAAGGAAGATATGCAGGTCAAGTTTCATATCTCTGTATTGCATTTTGACAAAGTTATGCCTCTTTTTAAGTCTTTAAATTTACATACAATCAATTCTAGACAATATGTCGTGTCGGCTCTATAAATTCTATACTAATGGAAGGATTTTCTTCAAACTTGACTCAAATATTCACCCGAACTTGGCAATGTGCAGAACTTATCTTACCCATGTGCCAGCCTAAGGTCAATGCCACACTTGAAGGTCAAAACTTGACTTAGAAAATGTTCTGAAATTTTAACAAGTACTTGAATTTTTCTAAAACTAGAACAGATAATCATTTAAACTTCAAATATATACGAAGTGTCGCAATTAAGATATGCAGGTCAAGTTTCATAACTAAAACAAGAGCACCGCTAGGCGGAGCATTATATGCCCGAAGTGTTTTTTTTTTTTTTTTTTTTTTTTTTTTTTTTTTTTTTTTGTTATGGATGAAATATTTGTAAGTCATCGGTGGTAAAGAGTCAATCAAAATAGATATAGTATATAAACAATTGCAATTTAATCATCACAAACAAGTCAGTTTTAATTCTCATACGAGATAATATCGTACTTTGAGCATGATTTTACAACTATTCCCATAATCATCATAGGGGGAGCATTCTTACCGTTTTTGCAACAAAGCAATTTCAAAGCTTACGAGTATTCAAAAAGTAATTTTGACACCTTTTATACTACATTCAGTGTTGAGGAACGTATTTGTTTTATAGCATATCAAACATCTTGTATGTACATATAACTAGATAAAAGCACTAAAAGCACTTGAAGAGTTTCTGGTAATTCAAGTGAAGTGGTGAAAGCAATATAAATCTCATTTATCTCTATAACGTAATAGTGGTACATTGTGCAGCTGATAATTAAGCCCCGATCTAAATAATTAAAGATTCTAATTTTGTTTCAACATAATATAATTTAAAATATGTAACGTAACTTGATTTTGGCTTTAAATGAGAGTTGGTTAGGTTAAAGTGACGAACAATAGTTTCAATAACAAATGGTGTAGTTATAGGTTATAGACCAAATGTTTACCTGGTATGTGAAAAGGTGCATTTCAAATCCAAGGTACTTAATAAATACTGATTTATTCACTCATTTATTTGCAAATAAAGAGGCAGGAAACACTTTTGAATTACTGGGACATAGCACATCCAGAAATGTTAAAAGAAAATTTATATTTCATAAATATGCAATAATGAAAATAATTTTGGAGAAACAATATATATTCATACAAAGCTTGATTCGGCTTAAAGAAAAACTGCATTCTTTAATCCGTGCAACGGTTGTGATTTACACACTGAATGATTATAAATGATAACATGCACATACCTTTAGGTCTATTTATTATTATTCTTTCATCTACGCAGACAGTTTACATTTTAAGCACATCTTTATTATAATCCTTTTCCCATCTGCTCTATATTTCTAAGACAAATCAAAATTCAGGTTTAGTATAACTAATAGGAGGGTGGTGTGACTGAGATAAAAGTAGGATTTTTTGTGGTAAAATTTCAATGAATAAAATATTGCTTGATTGTTGTTCGGGGTTTTTTTCAGTTTTTTTTTTTTTTTTTTTTTTTTTTTTTTTTTTTTTTTAGTTTTCTTTTCATACTAAAGGGATATTTGCTTCACGAATAAAAGATATGTTTGTACGAACACATTAATTCAGCATAATCATTATACCTCACAATTGTCTAATATATAGAATTAGTATATGACGAAATATAGTATTGTACTTTTTAAGGGGGGGGGGGTCTAACACATGGCATATTACCTAACATTGTCGTTTCAAATGAAATAAGAAATTATAACTTTATTTCACGCAGTCGTTATGCTACATACATGTAATATGAATAAGTTATCTTTTTCTTACATTGCATTTTTGCTATCATGCTGTGTGATGTGGTTAGTTAAGCCATTTTATTTATAGTAACACTTCATAAATTTCTGTCGATCATTGTTGGGTTGTCACGAACGTACATTACAAATTTATCTTCAGACTTTGCAGAAATAACTTCATTGTACTTAATTTCTATTGTATGAAAAACGTAATACAATGTTGATATCGATTGCCGCATCCATTTTTCTTACCTTTCTAACAGTTTTGTTTAATTCCAACTTGTGTAATTTGTGGAATTGACTCATTTATTATCCTTAATACCTCTTTTTAAAGGCATTGTCAATGAAGACTTCGTTTTTTCTGTTAGAAATACACGATATTCGATTCAAGCGTGTGCTGAATGAACTTATTTACATGGTGTTAATTCATATACATTATATTCCCTTATGATAACTTCAATAAGATTTTGAGGCCTTATAAAAACTTCTTAATCTTTGATATATCACTTTGGGCTCTTTACCATTGATACAATATGAACGGGAAAGCAAACATATATACTCGGAATTAAGTTGAAAATCGATATCTAGTGTATTTTGAGAACAATTTAAGTAAACATTGTTTAAACGCTCTTCATATTGAGGTCCTTTTTGCGCAATAGAAATGATAATTTGTAAAACAAGTGGAGTAAATGAATGCTCTAAACCACTGCATACCAGGTATAGACCTACATAAAATGATTAAAAAAAAGAAACTGAAATACTTGCAGTCTTGTCATATCAAAATAACCCGATGGGTTTCTTTAAGAAGAGAGAATGAAAATGCTATTCATCTTCTGTCTAGGTTAATACTAACACCAGTCTATCAACTTTATCTAGTTGATGGAAAAATTTCTTTCATATACAACATCTAAATGTTATCATTACAGCCTTAGAATCAATGTCATTTACTGCGTTATGCATACGTGCATACATATTACATCGTTAACTGAAAATATCATCTTTATGTAAATCGAGTAAATTGTTTGTTGTTTGTTTGTTTGTTTGTTTAATTGTGTTTTACGTCACACCGACACATTAAAGGTCATATGGCGACGTTCCAGCTTAACCTGGTGGAAGAAGACCTCCTTTCGTGCATTATTTCAGGCACGAACGGGCACCTGAGTAGAGCCATCGAGTAAATTGTATTAAATTTTCATACATATAAAGACAGTACATTTTAAAATTGGACGTTTCCCCCTGACATTGATATTATCTTAATTGTTATGACGACAAATCTTAAGAAAATACATTAAATAAAAAGGTAATTAGATTTTAAGACAAAAAATGAATAATAATTTTTTCGTTCTTTCTTTGTTTGAGTTTAATTGTGTTTGTTTTGTTTGCAAGTTCGAATTTCGCCTAGGACTTTTGTGTGAAATATACTTATCTAGCTAGCTTACGGACGATTGTTGATTCTATTCAAATTGGTTCCCGCTCGTGCTAGAACAATTGAACGGAGTATTCCCGAGGTCTGACTCTAGCAACTAAGCTGGAAAGTCGCGGACGAATGTGACTTAAAACGAAACCCCATTAGAGTTGTTACTTGAATATGACTGCAAAAAGTGGGTCAGAATTATTTCATATAATACATTAATTACCTGCAAAGCAAATCAATGACATCCTATCTGTGGTTACAACTAAAATCCACTAACAATTAAATTTATTAATACTAGCATTTAAACGATCTTTAAAACAAACAAACGCATTTGCCGGATACAATAATTATTATAATTATTAAAAATAATCTCAAACAATTGTTTCATATGCATGTATTAGTAAAAAAATAACATCATTATCCATCTGTTGAAAAAAATTTGATTGTCAACAAGGTAAGAATATTTTCTTTTAAAGAAGCACGTTTTAACCTATCCGATATGTTATTCATATTCATTTCCTGTACAGCTTACTTGGCACGCACAGCAAACCAGCATAAAAAGAACTCTCTGAAGTAAAACTTAGCAATTTTCTCTCTTCAAAGAACCCTCATTAGAAAAGAGCTACCGGCCTTTCTTTTCAATGTTATCAAGTGCTTACATGCTTAAACCTTAAATCAAACAGCCACTTCCAATAAGTTTTTGTTAATTATATTCTTTAAGAATAGGTTACATAATTGGTTTGCAATTATTGAACTCTTTATATAACAGTTTGCCTAATGAGCTTGTAATAATGTATGATGGAGGATGAATAAATCTTTAATCAATACGCATATATTAGTGAATGCAGTCGATTTGTTAACCAAGTACACATTTCTAGAAGTAACTTGCGGTAAAATAATCCTATGGTGAAAATGAGAAAGAAAAAAAGATCAACAAGGGAAGAAACATTCATGAAATGTAGCCATTAGAATATCCAACAGAAAATAAAATAGAGAAAAACGGAATCCCTAAAGAACGCCCAACGCGACAAAACTTATATGTTGCAGGCTCGGTTTGATTAATAAGCCCGTTCATGGACGGTATTGAAAAGTGCAAGTTATTGTACACGCTCGTCCCCTAGCACAGGCTTAAGCAGAATTCCGAATATAAATACGAAAATGATAAACATTTTGAATTAAGAAACATCTACATATGTGTTCATATGGCGGTCATAATGGTATCTTCAATGTGACACGTTGTGGCATTAGATGAATAGCGGCGTATGGTCCCTCGTTAAAAAATGCGCGTGTCCTAAACGAGAAAACATTTGACGGAACTAAATTAAATGGAATTTTGAAAGGGAATCTGAGGTTTTGTTAATAACATACTTTATTTATTAACCTAACTGTGCTTTTATTTAATTAAAAGTGTAGAACTCTGTAGGAAAAAAAGAATGAGAGAAAGAAGGAAGGGTTAGAGAGACTAAAAAGGAAGACAAAAGTATTGCAGGATGAATATATTTTTATCAATATACATAAATTAGTAAATTCAGCCTGTTTGTTATACATGGGCAAAATAATAGAGAGAACATAAATTCAAACCCATTTTGATATCCTTTTAGTTTAAAAGAAATATTCTTACATAAGAAACGACAATCCTTCTGCAATCTAAATTACTAGACGCCAAATAAACCGTCATTATGCGTACTTTCCTATACGCTTTCCTGTAATTGTTGCTTATTGTTCAGATAAAAGTTCGTCTCCGGTGGAAATCAAACAAGAAACATTTTGTCACGGATGTGCTGCTAATTTTACAACAAGGAATCATAGAGGCAAGATGTAATAGAACATGAAAATTGGATTTACAAATATATAGAAACTAACGGATATGGGAATTTTGGAATTTAGACTGAATTGAATTTGACACCGACTCCATAGTTTATGACGTGGATTCTGCTTAAACATCTAACATGCGCACGGGATTTCTTAGAACTAGTCGGTTAATTTTGAAATACACCATTAGAAGAGTTATAATAAGTTTATGTGCGAACATTTCAGCAACTATCCTTATTCTTGTGTTCCAAATCCAGGCCTACTTTTTGGCATTGCCTTTCTAAACAATTATTTATCCAGTAAAGACCGTATATTAGGAGTAAAAACTATATCTTTTGTATCGATCATTGTCAATTTAAAAGAATAGCAAAAAACATGTCATACTGTTTTTCGATTTTTATGACATATGCTTCATTTGCGTCTTGTCTTTGACAAAACAAACATCAAATGATGATATGCAGGCTTTTATGTTTTTAGCTGTTAAATAAACCACTGGTAAAATTGGAGAGTTATCCTCAGATCCTTGTTTGGTGGCAGGGGACAGGTTTTTGATTATGCAAAGTAAACTTTAGATTAGTGTGTCATACATTTAACATTTTAAAGATTATTTCATAGCCATTTGTTATCTCATGATCCTGTTTATTAAATGATAATTAGAGACCAACTTGGGCACAGTTATAGGCAATTTCAAACATAAGAATAGTAGTTTTAAGCATGCAAACTATCAGGCAAAAAAACAACACGCAAAATATCACGCAAATATCTCACAACAATGCCAGTTTGTATGATTTATCTAGATTCGTTAAAAACTAATAAATTTCACCCAAGAAAAGACAAATTCAGCAGACTCAAAATAACATGACTTTGTCAATGTCACACTTACAATTTTGAAAACAAAGACTGTTTCTTTTAAGTAAACATTAGGTACTATTATAATCATTTCAGTGCTTTTGGCGAAATTGATGAAAACTTACAGAAAACATTTTTTTTAAAAACACCAGTCTGCAACAAAACAATGATATAATAACTATGTTATCATAAATATTCTTAATGTCCTGAAAACAAATGAATTTTTGTTGTACTATTCCAAAATAAAATTAACTCAGTCGTACCTAAAAGTGACATTATGCTCATTTTATTGTAACGTTGAGCTGGCTTGACTGTATATTTCAACATATTGACAATTATAACAGTGATGTAACAATGGTAAATATTGCAAAATATATAAGGCATATTATGCCTCAGAAACAATTTTTTTACTTCTGAAGAAAGGACAAAATATGATAAACAAGATCAACAAAGAAAGGCGGCCTTCAAAGAACGCAACCCCCACAGTGGCAAGGAGCACAGGGAAATCTAGATGAAACCTACAAACCTTATTATGTTTAAATAATGTTTTAGAAAATGTTAGATGCTTGTTACCTAACGTAAGTAGCGATGAATGTAAAAATAATTTGTCATAAAAGAAGCAAAATGTAAACAAAGTATGTGCGAAGTAAATAATATAATTGAAAGGAGTTATGCCAAAATGTGCACTTATTTGTTCACTCATTTTAAACCTTGGATGTGCATAATAACAATATTAATCCTGTCATGTTACATCTAGCACCAGTTCTGTTAACGTAAACTGAATTTTCCAAACAAATAAAACGTGACAAACTGACAAATATCAAGCCATTATTTCAACAATATTATTGGCAAAACAAACTTTAGAAACAATGTAACAGTTCTACAAAACTTGAAGTCTTCATTCGAGCAAATTAACATGTTATTGGTCATTATACTGGAATTATGTTGATCAATGTATTTTTGTCTTTAGTTTATAATACAAGTTTGCATTACATCTTATGCCGATGCTGATATTTAGAATTAGTATGTCCTTTACTTAATATTGTTGTAATGCCTATAAAATTTGTTTGATTTTTCACTTTTAGAATATTACAGGTCATGATTTAATTTTGTTAAAAATGACATTAAGTCATTCAAACAAAATTTAGATTTCAAATCAAATGTGTCTGTTATACTAAATAAATAATTAAGAACTGTAGATTTTTAAATGTTTAAGCTGAAGTAGTTTAAACTTTGATAAACGATTGAGACATTTGATCATATCATATCACTTGCGAAGTCATATTACACATGCAATATGACTTTACATTTATATGTTGTTGCTTCTTTTTCTTTTCAAAATTATGTACTCACTATTAAATTGAAATGATTTTTGAAAAAAAACGATACAAGAATGCACGTGATTTTGATGAATGTTTATTACAAATATCCATAAAATATTATCAAATTTTAATGCGCCATTTTCATACAAAATGTCTTGACCTGGATATATTAACATAAACCGGTATTCAAGTAGTTTTAAACTTAAGGCTGCATAATTATTTTGAATTTTTCTATAGAATAATGATATTTGTCGATACCAGAATGATATTTCTAATGCAATTGGTTTCCAATTAAATGTAAATACCGGTAGGTAAATATAATAATGTGTATAGAATATGGCTACTTTACTCCTTCCGTGTATATCTTTCCTCCAATAATATGTACAAAACAGCGTTGCATCAGACATTTATGGTGAATCTGGAAAAAATTGAGGGTTTACTTTATCAGCAAAATCACAAGTTCTGCTAGACACCTAGTTTATTGTTTTCTGCGTACTTGCAGACATAAAACAAGACAATTAATAGTAAACAGATGTTACCGGAATAAAACATACATCTAAATTATTGCATGTGCTGTGTTCCATGCGTTTTATTTCTTGCAAAGATGATTTATTGACGAATAATCGGTACAAAATTGTACTACTTATTTTATTTAAGTGGTTGTTATCGATTCGGACATGTAATGCGAAGAACAAATGACTTATGTATTCATTTGACAATTTGAAAGGTTGCAGGACAGCGCCTGTTCATGAAATGAAGTAGAATACCAAAGCTATTATCAAAGCTCCTAGCACCGGCTAAGACAGAAGTTCAGGTTTTGAAACCATGAAACAATATAATATATAAATTAAGGCAAAAATAGCAGTTTGGTTAACTATATCCAGTACCATCTACGGGAAAACATGTCCTATCAATAAAAAGACAACTATAAGATTGTGCAAAGCTAATTTTAATCGTAAGAAAGCTACGTCCAGTAGGTATGGAAAAACTGCCTGATATGTATGAAACTGGGAATCAAGTAATGTAATTATGTATAATATTAAAAACAATATCGCCAAATAAGGACGGCATACAAAAAATACATGCCCCAACACAGGACAACGAGCAAGGAGTCCAAAATGAAAAAAAAAAGATAATTGTGCAGGCTCAATTTGATTGAGTCTGTTTACGGAGGATAGCATTCAAATGCAAAAGGTCTGATATATTTATTTTAGCATTAAGAACACTTTCAATTCTCTAGATAACACGAATCACAAGGCGCCAAATAAACTGTCATAATTCGTGACATCCTACGTGGTTTCCTGTAATTGTTGCTTATTGTTTAGATAAAACTCGCTTCCACAGGCAATCAAACAGTCAAGAAACATTTTGTCCAGGATGTGTTGCCGATTTACATTAGGGAATCAAATAGACAAAAAAATTGATAGAGCAAGATAATTGTTTTTACAATAAAGAAGATATACACTTCTACATATTACAAAAGAATTTATCGGATTTGGGAATAAGGAAAATTATATTAGACATTAATTTACATTTCTGACACGAATTCTGCTTAATCAATGTAAACCTTTATTAAAGAAAAAAGTTTAATATCAGCATATACAAACAAAATTTGTATTAAAGAAAACAAACTACCATGCAATTTGAGAACCAAATTTAAACTTGTTAATGACAGAACTACGGTCTATGTTTATCACCATCAAATATATACACGTTTGGTAAATGCTCACACTACATTCATAGACACTTTCAACTCAAACAAAATACTGTCACGGATGTTCTTACATCGCGGAATAGAAGAGATCAAATGTGACAGAACAGCAAATTATTTAAATAAAGAGTTAGAGACAGATAGAAATACCACAAAAAACTACAGCCACTGTTACAGCGTATTCAAACTTTTTTTAACAATACAATACATAAATTACTCTTAAGATTATTTTGAATAGTCGAGTTTACAGTCCTATAACAAAAAATTTAATGCCATAAATGAACTTTGATTATCATTACAGAATAAAAAATACAAAACAATATAAAAACATCGTTATATTGAGAAAGTAGAAAAACGTAAGGCAGATACTTAATATGCTAATTCTTATGGTAGATAAGTATGTCATTGTCTTAAACATGCAATATATTGTCTCCGCTGCAGTAAGTTTTCTCACAAAAAGACAGACATTCATAATAAGGACAGTATTCCCTCTTTTCTCTTCCTGTTGTAATATAGACGTGATATATATGATCTTTTAAGATTATAATGATGTGTAAAACAGACTTTTTATGATGTATCTAAAAATAATGAAGGTTATTTATCAACTAGATCACTAGTTCTACCTGACACAGTTTTGATATGTTAATAGTTGTTCCCTCATTCAAGTCTGTATACATAACACAAGGAAGTAAATGAACAGTAAGCAAATATTATCGGAATAAACTAGACGTCTAACTTATTGCATGTCCTGAATTTTATGTGATTGCTTCTTTTTGTGATAAAGATGATTATCTATATTTCACGCTCTATGTTGAAAGCCTTTTTATCTGTTCTCGATGTTATGTCATTTAAAGATGAATTGGTTGATGACTGTGGTGTGAAATTTTCTTACTTTTATGTATTTCCTCATCTTTACAAAGTATCTCTAACCAGATATTATCGTAAACAGGTCTATGTACTTGAAAATAGAAAAATTATATTACTTAAAAGGGCAAAAATGTACTTATGGAAGCTGTTACATAGACTCCTAAAGTAATTTTGATTTCCGCTTTAAGTTATCAATATACTTTTATTTCAAAGAGACATGTTGAGTCAAAAGGAAAATTCATTGTCTTTGTGTTCCAAAAACGATAAATATTTAAGAATTCACATTTCATCTAGAAAAATGTCGTTATAATTCAACATTATGATTTTTAGTCAAAGTATTTTACTAATAAAAAAATCAATATATTTTACCATTATTTAATCAGTTTTCAAATATCACTCATTTTTCCGTAGCTTTGTAAGAAATGTGGTTGGTCTGCTGTATATGTATTGTAATATATTTTGTTGATAAAAATGAAATACACATTGACAAAAAACACAAGTCAAAACTGATACAACCACAATTCAAAATTTTACAAACAATATATAATGATACTGAATTTTCCTGTTTATGATATATCTACATGCTAGGTGCCGTATTAACAGTCTTAATGTGTGATTCTTCTTGCTCTTCTGTAATTGTTGCTTACTGTTGCGATAAAATTGCGTCTGCACAGGAAATCGAACAAGAAATATATATTGTCACGTGAATACTACCGCCCATACTCCTGGGATTCAATGAAATAATATTTGATAGAACAGAAAATTACTTTTTAAAAAAATAAATGCCAATTGTTTCTATGACCGACACATTAATGTACATGAAGATATTTATTAATTCTATATATTAAGAATCTATAAATATTGAAAGCAAAAAAAAACAAGAATTAAATTAAAAATGATTCAAATCTCTGTTCACACAGGGCAATAAAACTTACAGAATCCACCCCACCCCCTCTCCCTTGCTTGCACCGACTTAAACAGTATTCATATTTCATCACCTAATTATTGGAATGAATGCTCCAGAAGGACAAGGAAAATAAAACAACCCTGATATTAAACATACTTAACATATAAGGGCGATGTTTTTCATTCCATAAATACTTTTGATAGCAAAGTGTAATTGCTTGTCAATTTAGAGTATGTGATAAATGAAGAAACAATTGTCTCACTCTAGACAATGCTGAATTAAGGCCTGACAATGGTACCTTGTCTTGAC
Organism: Ruditapes philippinarum; assembly: GCF_026571515.1. Classification (NCBI taxonomy): domain Eukaryota; kingdom Metazoa; phylum Mollusca; class Bivalvia; order Venerida; family Veneridae; genus Ruditapes; species Ruditapes philippinarum. The sequence goes on from NW_026861673.1 coordinate 25,217, forward strand.
TGAATGAATACAGCTGAGGGTACAGTCTTTTGACAGCGAGCAAAATATTTCATTACATAGATAACAAGAGACATGTCAAACAAAGATTGGTCACCAAAGTTGTATGTTATTTGTTTCAACTTTCGCTTCAGCATTAGAAAACGAAAACGGTGACCCCAATTGTTTTTGCTTGAAATGTTTCTGTTATCATTTAAAAAACATGCCAAGTTTGGAGAACTTTAAACAGTTTTAATTTTGCCTATATGTCTATATGAAAACACCCGAAAACGTCCTTTACCAACAATGGTTAATTTAAAAATAGAATATACAGACTAATTATATTAAGCAATCTACATGTATAGGGCGCTTTGTATACTTATCTTTGGGAAAATCTACTTTGTAATTATACCCAAGTAGAATTAATTGCCAAGACAAATGATAATAGAACTTCCTTAAGTGACGTGGCCACTTAAATAAGTATTTTTCGGACGGAAGTCATCCTGAAAATTATATATGTTAACGCGCGCATACATCGGTAAAGAAAATAGAGAAAAGAAAGCCCAACACGGCAAAATTGAAAATGTTGCAGGCTCGGTTTGATTGAGCCTGTTCATGGACGGTACTGTCAAGTGCAAGCTACCGTCTACGCCCCCTAGCACCGGCTTCAGCAGAATTCAACATTTAACATGAACTGATACAATTTTGAATTTGAAACATCCGCAGTTGTGTTCATATGGCGGTTATGATGGAACCTTCAATGTGACACGTAATTGCCATTCCATGAAAAGCGGCATATGGTCCCCAAGTAAAAGAAATGCGTGTGCTCTAAACGAGAAAACAATAAGCGGAACTGAATAAAATGGAATTTTGAAAGGGGATCAGAGGTTATGAAGCCTGCATATTACAGATAAGACGTCTAAAGAAAAAATTCTTAAAAAGTTTTAGACCACATTCATATGTGAGCTTAATATTTCTGAATTATTTCAGTTCAAAGTATAATAAATCATATCTAAAAAAAAATATCAACATATTTTTGTTTGAACTACTTCAGTTCAAACAAAAATAAAAATGACATTTTTTTTCTAAACAGATTTAAATTCCAAATACTGAAACAAGAGGTCCAAGCCCGATACAAAAAATATGTCTGTAATATATATTACAACGCGTTACATATAATCTAAACTACACATGGTTACTCTGTCTTTTTGCAGAGACCTTAAACAATTTTTTATAAAGCAATTATCTCAAACAGTATTATTTCAATTGTTTTTAACGTTTAAATGCTTCATGGAACATTTTCCAGTCGTTAATATGTATGCGCACGCAAGAAAGACACGCATGAAAATTGTTATTTGTTGCCAAAGAATTTTAATATGCTTTTTCAAAACAGATTTTACATTTAATGAGAAATAACTTAGGTCAAAGCTTGCAATTTAGATAAATAATGCTTGCTATGATCAATTTTAACGGTTCAGTTATTACTGTTCTCTTATTTATTATTCTGTGTATAAACCATCACAATTTTTAGGTGTATGTTTGAGATTTAAATTAAGAGAAAGTGTTTTGAAAAGGCGTCTTGACATGTTACAAAAACATATTTTACACTATTAAGAGTAAGGAATGTCGAAAAGTGTGAAATTTCTTTAGTGAACATTATTTATTTTTATGAATGTAACTGAAATGTGTTTGCTATTTGTAGTTGTCAGTGAGATGTTACATTTAAATGAGTCCTAATTGTGATTAATATTCAGGAACATTCTTAATTCATTGTTTGAAATCATGAGTGTCTAATATCGATTTTTTATAAAATGGTTTGAAAATCATAAAAGACACGAAAACATCATTTTATTTTTTCTGATGTGTGGTGTTTTTTGGTGGTTTTTTTTGTGTTTTTTGTTGTTTTTTTTTTTTTGTTTTTTTTTTTTTGTTTTTTTTCTGTTATTGTTTTTGTATAATAATAAGGCAAATTATTTTCAACTTTTTGATGACAAAACGAAATTTCTTCTGCAATACGGTTTCCAACAACGTGTAAATACTTAAGCAAAATTGTTTAAGTAAATATATAGAATATAGCTTAATATATGTTCCCAACGTGTATGCTTTATTTATTTTTTCATGATTTCAAAATAAAATATGAAATATAATGTGTATTTGACATTTATTATGGAAAGCAGTGATAGTTAACTTCATCATATATATCATAGAATATCCCATCGACGCCGTCTTCATTGCCTCCTGCATACTAACACACATAACACAAGGTAAATAAAATAGTAAGCAGATGTTATCGGAATAAGACAGACATCTAAACTGCTGCAAGTGCTGTGTTTTACGCGTTTTCTTTTCTTTAAAAGGTAAGTTGATTGGTGAATTTTACAGTATTGATGCAAAATTGTATTATAAATTCTATACAAGTCAAATTTATACAAAAAAGTACAGTATTTTTAGAAATTTGCTATTATTAAACCTAACGGGTTATTATATTCCAACTAATAAAAAGAAGTTACATAAGTCATAAAGTATGATTTAATTCCTACTTGGCCAACAATTGTTATTAGTTGTAATAAAGAAGATGCTTCTACAACGTCTACACAAAAATCAACTATGAAATAAATACTGATTCCACATATGAATTTCAAGAAAAATAAATTTGCTAGGACAGAAAAATACTTGTTAAAATGAAGGATTCAAAGGTACATAATAAAGCCACAAATTAAATTGGAATTCTGTCAAGTCATTCTTCACAATAATTTGAAGCTTTTGAAACCAATGAACAATGTAATATGAATAAATAAAATGAAATAATACAACAGAAAGATAGACATATTAAAATATAATTACCATATAAAGCCATATACCGTACTAGACATATTGCGTTATATAAAAACTTGCTAACAATGTTTTAATGCTATGAAAATATGTCCTATAAATCCTACACAAGGGTTTAAAATTCTTTGAACCTGTCTTAATCACGCTTTATGATTGCTGCAATTACAATAAGAACACTAAATCCATTAGGTATAGAAAATTGCCGGATATCTATGAAACTGGGAATCAAGTGATGCAGTTATGTAAGCCTTTAATTTATAAGAGACTACATTTTCTTGTTATACGACGGGCTCGATACCTAAATTCGGCTTTTATTTATATTTTTCAAGATATCTGTAATGAGACAGTAACTGTTAGTAAACTATCAATTATACAAATATAAATAACTACTTGTTACACTAAATCAAATATAAAATGCTTGTTAATTCAGCAAATCTTCGGATATTTTCTAACACATGAACAAAAAGGACAACACACAAATGCAAACGGTCTATTTATTTTAGCATAAAGAAAAATTACAATATCAGAAACGGCATGCTCTTCTACATAATATAAATCACTAGACGCCTGATAAACTGTCATAATTCATGATACCCTACGTGCTTTCCTGTTACGATTGCTTATTGTTTAGATAAAAGTCAGTCTCTACAGGAAATCAGACAAGAAACATTTTGTCACGGATGTGCTGCCGTTTTACATCGGGGACTCATACAGACAAAAATTGACAGAACAAGATAATTGTTTTTACAACAAAGGAGATAAACACATGTACATATAACAAAAGGATTTGTCGGATTTATGAATAAGGGACAAATTGTATTAGACACTTAGTCAATATTCTGACAAATTCAGCTTAAACAAAGTAATGCTAAATGATAGAAAAATGTGTAACATCGACATAAGCAAAAATGATTTTTAAAACAACCCCAAACTCTTAAAAGTCAGTGCATACCGGAAATATACCTTGAGCTAGCCAAAAGTATTTCTTACTAACAATTTGGAGATTAAGGCTGACACATTACCGATATGTTATGTTTTAATGTCCATATTTTTTTCATGCATTTGATATAAAACCCCAAAGGGAATTATTGAACACAAAACATATCAAAATTCTAAATTAATGAAATTTTTATTTATTAATCTCACAACCTATTTTCTGATTTGTCTTTCTGCCATTCAGACAAAGAAAACATCATGCGTTGAAATGAACTCTTTTCCAAGTATAAAAAGTTGTGTAATTACATGTATAGCAAGATAAATTGCGAGAATACAGCAGGTCCATATGTTGTTATTTAAAGATTTTGAAAAAGTAACACAAGTATTTTTATTTTCAAAATTTTGATCTTAAAATGTGTTCTTAACAATTTAAAAGATATTAACAAAATCCCGATTACACCTTTCAGTTTATTGTCATATTTGGTATAACAACCAGAGTGAATTTTGAGCCACAAAACAAGATCGTTGAGTGCTATGAATTTAGTTTACCAAATTATCTGCAATTTCAAGCTAAAGTCGCGTGTTTGGAATATCTCATTCATCAATAAAAAGAGTTTTGTTTTTATGCAACCTCAAAAAGATTTGTCTTCTATTAGGGTGTAAGCTTATATAGAAGATCATTTATTATGAAAGCAAAAAAAAGAAAAAGAGCACTTTTTTGGGTTTTTTTTTCGTAAAATTTTTGTGTGAGTTTTTTTTTTAAGTCATTCGATTGAATTTTCCCCAAAAATTATTTATTTAATCAACATGCCAGTAACATTTGTATCCAAAGTATTTCAGTTTAAAAAGACAAAAGACATATATTTTTTTAAAGTTTGAATTACAAAAGACAAAGTGCCATGCAATTTAAAAACCTAATTTAAACTTTATTATAATGTTAGAACTACAATACGAGTATAAAACAACGGTCTATGTTTATCACCATCAAATATATGGTACACCTTTGGTAAATTTTCATAAAACAAAAATACTGTCACTGATGTTCAAACATCGGGGAAGAGAAGAGATAAAATGTGACAGAACAGCAAATTATTTTAGTAAAGAGTTAAAGACAGATAGAAATACCACAAGAAACTACAACCACTGGGGATTCAAAGAGACTGTTTTTGTGACTGACTCGAATAATGGCATTGTGGGTGAGATAACAACAAGCAAAGGACATGATCGAATTATAATGTTTGTGAATAAAAGATTTGTGAATAAGCTTTTTGAACTTATTCTACAGTAGTTGAATCGATGCTGTGATATTAGAGGCAAATCTGTTCATCCGGGAAGAGCTTGTCTAACTCCTTTTAAAGAGAAAATAACTTGAAATAAAACGTGGCAAAGATAATATCACTTAAAAGAACGAATATTTAGTTTCGTAAGTTACCACATCGTTTAAGAACTTCAGCTTTTTCGAGAGAATGATATAGATACAATATTACCTTTATATTTCTTTACTGATTTCCTGTCAAAAAAGCAAATATTAAATCTATTTATTTGATAAAACTGTTTTTTTTTACAAATCCTGAACCTCTTATTTAAAAATTTAAGAAAAGGGAAAAATTATTCCTTTTTTTTTTGTGTTTTATGCAAAAATATGTTTCAGAAAAACCAAAAATTTTATCAAAGGTTATTTTTAAAAAACATTTATTTTCAAATTTTTAAATTAAAATACAACAAATTCCTTTTTTACCCTTTTTAAACGTTTTAAAAATTTGAAAAGAAAAACAAAATAAAAAAATGATGACCGACAGTAATTTAAACTTGGGCCCGCCTCCATTGTTTTTTTTGCAATTTTATAAAAAATACGGTGCAAAGAAAAACAATAGTACAGATTGGGTTTTCAAAATCAATAATAACAGTACCTTTAAGTTCACATTATCGTCTTACATAATATATTAAATATAATTTGTTAATCAAAAATGTGTTAGTAATTTTGATAACAATAAAAGAGTAGAAAGTTTTCACAGGATTTCTTCGTTGTAACACAAAAAATAACAATTTATCAAGAAATTGGAATCAAATTAATATCTTGACTCAAATAAACAAAAGTTATGTGTGCGTAAAATTGATGATTTCTAAAAGTAAACGGCTAGTTTACCAACATGTGTGGCAACTCACTTCTTTTATTGTAAGCTTTGAAAACTACAAATGATTTTCTTTAATATTACGTAATTGTCTATAACAAACACATGCAAAGAACATTGTTGTCAACATTAATTATTCTGAAACAGAGATATTCATTGACAGCAATTAATGCAAAATAACAAATTTTAAAATCGCATATTTTGATTGGATCTTTCGAGAAAAAAAATGTTTCACAGCACTCCAGCCTCCTAGCACCGGCTTAAAACGATTTTCAGTCTTTATCACGAAATCATCAAAGTCAATGGTCCAGAAAATCCAGAAAGAATAATTTTAATACGAGCAATACTGATATTATTATTTATAAATGTAAAGATGGCGGTATTTCTCGGATCATACTGGCAACTCTAAGATAACAAATTGTAGCTTTGTGATAATTTATATTTATGACCAATGAAAACAAATTGTGTCAGTCTAGACAATTATGGTATAAGGGATGAAATCGACCAACTGTCTTGACAGAATGTTTACCCTTAAGGTATCATCTAAGTGTTTTGTCATGTAACAAAATATTACATTATACCGATAAAGTCAGACATGTTAAACAAATATTGTAACCGAAATTGTATGTTATTTGTTTCTGTTTGGACAATGCTAATGACATAAATTACTCTTAAGAATATTTTTTAAGAGAAAGTGTTGTAAATGAAAAGGCGTCACATATCAATATGTTACAAAAACATATTTTACACTATTAAGAGTAAGGAATGTCGAAAAGTATGAAATTTCTTTAGTGAACATTGTTATGAATGTAACTGAAATGTTTTTGCTATTTGAAGTTGTCAGAGAGATGTTACATTTAAATGAGTCCTAATTCTGATTAATATTCAGGAACATTCTCAATTCAATGTTTGAAATTATGAGTGGCTAATATCGATTTTTTATAAGATGGTTTGAAAATCATAAAAGACACGAAAACATCGTTTTATTTTTTCCTGATGTGTGGTGGTTTTTTTTTTTTTTTGGTGTGTTCTTTTTGTTTTTGGGTTTTTTTGTTTTTTTGTTGTTTTTTTTTTTGTTATTGTTTTTGTATCAAATAAGGCAAATTATTTTAAATTTTTTGATGACAAAACGAAATTACAATTTCTTCTGCAAAACGGTTTCCAACAACGTGTAAATACTTAAGCAAAATTGTTTAAGTAAATATATAGAAGATATCTTAATATATGTTCTCAACGTATATGCTTTATTGATCTTTAAATGATATGATTTCAAATAAAATATGAAATATTATGTATATTTTGACATTAATTATAAGGACAGCGCGTTAGATAGTTTATTTTATCAGGTATATCAAAGAATATTCCCACCGACGCCGTTTCTTCATTGCAATTCTGCTACTTGCAGACATAACACAAGGAAAATAAAATAGTAAGCAGGATTTTAATTCGGAATAAGACAGACATCCTTAAATTATTGCAATTGCTGTGTTTTACGCGTTTTGTTTCTTTTAAAGGTAAGTTGATTGGTGATTTTTACAGTTTTGATGCAAAATCGATTATAAATTCTACACAAGTCAAATTAATACAAAACAGTACAATATTTTAGATATTTGCTATTATTGAACCTAACGGGTTAGTATATTCCAACTCATAAAAAGCAATAAAAAATAACAGTCATAACGTATTATTTAATTCCTACCGAACCATATATTTATCAAAGTTTGAATTACAAAAGACAAAGTGCCATGCAATTTAAAAACCTGATTTAAATTTTATTATAATAAGTGTTTTGTCATGTAACAAAACATTACATTATACCGATAAAGTCAGACATGTTAAACAAATATTGTAACCGAAATTGAACGTTATTTGTTTCAAGCTTTTTTGCGTGACCGTATTTATTCAAAAGCTTCGTGTTTTATATATGTACAATCACGCAACTATCATGAGTCAACAATTTTCTAATGTTAACAAATGTTATTTGTTTGTCAAATGAACCTACAAGAGAAGGAATTTTAACACGCTTGTAAAAATATATATCTTCTAACCTTAATTCATTTACGTGAATGCTTACTTTTACGGTAAGCTACATGTATATACCTGTTACAGAAAAAACGCAGCAGAAATATTTAGTTGTTGTTCGTTCTCTCTTTATGATATATAAATGTTCACTGTGTCCGATTTAAAACAGCAGTAAATTGAAAAGAAATAGCGCCATATAGCAAGCTATGTGTTAAGGATTTCGTAAAAATGAACGTTGTTATTTTACCAGAAAAATTTAAGTTGCTTAAATGTTTCTGATTAAAGAAATTCTAAAGTTGCAGAGATAACGATATATTTAAAGAGTACTGTAAATTACTGTGAACATTATTATTGAACTTAATTATTGAACATAATTATTGATCTTAAGTCAATTTATCTGATTAAAGCGTGGTATTGTTAAAAATTCTATTACTACAGATGGTCTAATCATATTAATCAATATGTGTGCATTTAAAATTAATAACGAAGAACAGTTCAATATTTTATGGTAAATGTGTATGTGAATAGCATATTCAAACCTGTTTGGACAATGCTAAAGACATAAATAACTCTTAAGAATATTTTTTAATTGTGGAGTTTACAGTCATGTATATAAAATTAGTATGCCATAATAATCTTTGATTATAATTACATAGTAAATAATATGAAACAATATAAAAACATCGTTATATTAAGAAAGTAGAAAAACGTAAGGCAGATACGTTTGATTATTCTTATGGTTTAAATAAGTAGGACATTATCTTAAACTTTAAACCTCTCGATGCAATATATGTTCTCCGCTGCAGTAAGCTTTCTCACAAAAGTACAGAGTCTGATTATAAGGACAGGATTCCCACCTTTTCTCTTCCTATTCGAGCTAAGGTTGTAATATAGACGTAATGAATATGATCTTTTATGTTATAATGATGTGTAAAACAAGTTTTTATGATGTATCTGAAAATAATGAAAGTTATCTATCAACTAGATCACTAGTTCTTCCTGACACAGTTTTGATATGTTAAAAGTTGTTCCCTCATTCAAGTCTGTAGATAAAACACAAGGAAGTAAATGAAAAGTAAGCAAATATTATCGGAATAAACTAGACGTCTGAATTATTGTATGTGCTGAATTTTATGTGATTGCTTCTTTTTGTGATAAAGATGATTATCTATATTTTCACGCTCTATGTTGAAAGTCTCATTTATCTGTTATCGATGTTAAGTCATTTAAAGATGAATTGGTTGATGACTGTGATGTGAAATTGTCTTACTTTTATGTATTTCCTCATCTAGACAAAGTATCTCTAACCAGATATCATCGTTAACAGGTCTATGTACTTGAAAATAGAAAAGTAATATGACTTATAAGGGCAAAAATGTACTTATTGGAAGCTGTTACATTGACTCCTAAAGTAATTTTGATTTCCCCCTTTAAGTTATCAATATACGTTTATTTCAAAGAGACATTTTGAGTCAAAAGGAAAATGCATTGTCTTTGTGTTCCAAAATCGATAAATTTTAGAGAATTCACGTTTCATCTAGAAAAATGTCGTTATAATTGAACATTATGATTATTTTTAGTCAAAATAATTTACTAATAAAACTCATTATATTTTATCATCATTATTTAATCAGTTTTCAAATATCACTCATTTTTCCGTAGCTTTGTAAGAAATGTGGTTGGTCTGCTGTATATGTATTGTAATATATTTTGTTGATAAAAATAGAATACACATTTAATTTGACAAAAACACAAGTCAAAACTGATACAACCACAATACAAAATTTTACAAGATACTAAATTTTCCTATTTATGATATAACTACATGCTAGGTGCCGTATTAACAGTCTTAATGTGTGATTATTCTTGCTCTTCTGTAATTGTTGCTTACTGTTGCGATAAAATTGCGTCTGCACAGGAAATCGAACATGAAAGATATATTGTCACGTGAATACTACCGCCCATACTCCTGGGATTCAATGAAATAATATTTGATAGAACAGAAAATTACTTTTTAGAAAAATAAATGACAATTTTTTTTCTATGACCGACACATTAATGTACATGAAGATGCTTATTTATTCTATATATTAAGAATCTATAAATATTGAAAGCAATAAAAACAAGAATTAAATTAAAAATAATTCAAATCTCTGTTCACAAAGGACAATAAAACTTACAGAATCCACCCCCACCCCCTCTCCCTTGCTTGCACCGACTTAAACATTATTCATATTTCATCACCTAATTATTGGAATCAATGCTCCTGAAGGACAAGGAAAATAAAACAACACTGATATTAAACATACTTAACATATAAGGGCGATGTTTTTCATTCCATGTTCTAAATACTTTTGATAGCAAAGTATTAGAGTATATGATAAATGAAGAAACAATTGTCTCACTCTAGACAATGCTGAATTAAGGCCTGACAATGGTACCTTGTCTTGACGGAATGAATACAGCTGAGGGTCTTTTGACAGCGAGCAAAATATTTCATTATATAGATAACATCAGACATGTCAAACAAAGATTGGTCACCAAAGTAGGTATGTTATTTGTTTCAAACTTTCGCTTCAGCATTAGAAAACGAAAACGGTGACCCCATTTGTTTTTGCTTGAAATGTTTCTGTTATCATATTTTAAAAACATGCCAAGTTTGAAGAACTTTAAACAGTTTTAATTTTGCCTATATGTCTAAATGAAAACACCCGAAAACGTCCTTTACCAACAATGGTTAATTTAAAAATAGAACATACAGACTAATTATATTAAGCAATCTTCATGTATACGGCACTTTGTATACTTATCTTGGGGAAAATTTACTTTGTAATTATACCCAAGTAGAATTAATTGCCAAGACAAATGATAATAGAACTTGCTTAAGTGACGTGGCCACTTTAATAAGTATTTTTTTATGTTAACGCGCACATACATCGGTAAAGAAAATAGAGAAAATAAGAATCCTTAAAGAAAGCCCAACACGGCAAAATTGAAAATGTTGCAGGCTCGGTTTGATTGAGCCTGTCCATGGACGGTACTGTCAAGTGCAAGCTACCGTCCACGCCCCCTAGCACCGGCTTAAGCAGAATTCAAGATTTAACATGAACTGATACAATTATGAATTTGAAACATCCGCATATGTGTTCATATGGCGGTTATCATGAAACCTTCAATGTGACACGTAATTGCCATTCCATGAAAAGCGGCATATGGTCCCCAAGTAAAAAAATGCGTGTGCCCTAAACGGGAAAACAATGGGCGGAACTGAATAAAATGGAATTTTGAAAGGGGATCAGAGGTTATGAAGCCTGGATATCACAGATAAGACGTCTAAAGACAAAAGTCTTAAAAAGTTTAAGACCACATTCATATGTGAGCTTAATATTTCCGAATTATTTCCGTTCAAAATATAATAAATCATATCTAAAAAAAATTATTAACATAAGAAGTAGTTCAAACAAAAATAAAAATAACATTTTTTTCTAAACAGATTTAAATTCCAAATACTGAAACAAGAGGTCCAAGCCCGATACAAAAAATATGTCTGTAATATATATCTTACAACGCATTACATATAATCTAAACTACACAGGGTTACTCTGTCTTTTTGCAGAGACCTTAAACAATTTTTTATAAAGTAATTATCTCAAACAGTATTATTTCAATTGTTTTTAACGTTTAAATGCTTCATGGAACATTTTCCAGTCGTTAATATGTATGCGCACGCAAGAAAGACACGCATGAAAATTGTTATTTGTTGCCAAAGAATTTTAATATGCTTTTTCAAAACAGATTTTACATTTAATGAGAAATTACTTAGGTCAAAGCTTGCAATTTAGATAAATAATGCTTGCTATGATCAATTTTAACGGTTCAGTTATTATTGTTCTCTTATTTATTATTCTGTGTATAAACCATCACAATTTTTAGGTGTATGTTTGAGATTTAAATTAAGAGAAAGTGTTGTAAATGAGAAGGCGTCACAAATCAAGCAGTGTGACATGTTACAAAAACATATTTTACACTATTAAGAGTAAGGAATGTCGAAAAGTGTGAAATTTCTTTAGTGAACATTATTATGAATGTAACTGAAATGTTTTTGCGATTTAAAGTTGTCAGGGAGATGTTACATTTAAATGAGTCCTAATTGTGATTAATACTCAGGAACATTCTTAATTCAATGTTTGAAATTATGAGTGTCTAATATCGATTTTTTATAAAATGGTTTGAAAATCATAAAAGACACAAAAACATCATTTTATTTTTTCCTGATGTGTGGTGTTTTTTGGGTGTGTGTGTTTTTGTTTTTGTTTTTTTTTGTTTTTGTTCTTTTTGTTTTTGTTTTTTTTCTGTTATTGTTTTTGTATAATAATAAGGCAAATTATTTTCAACTTTTTGATGACAAAACGAAATTTCTTCTGCAATACGGTTTCCAACAACGTGTAAATACTTAAGCAAAACTGTTTAAGTAAATATATAGAATATAGCTTAATATATGTTCCCAACGTGTATGCTTTATTGATCTTCTAACTGATATGATTTCAAAATAAAATATGAAATATTATGTGTATTTGACATTTATTATGGAAAGCAGTGATAGTTAACTTCATCATATATATTCCATCGACGCCGTCTTCATTGCCTCCTGCATACTAACAGACCTAACACATGGAAAATAAAATAGTAAGCAGATGTTATCGGAATAAGACAGACATCTTAATTATTGCAAGTGCTGTGTTTCATGCGTTTTGTTTCTTTTAAAGGTAAGTTGATTGGTGATTTTTACAGTTTTGATGCAAAATCGATTATAAATTCTACACAAGTCAAATTAACGTATTATTTAATTCCTACCGAACCAAAGAATGTTGTTAGTTGTAATAAAGAAGATGCTTCTACAACTTCTACACAAAAATCAACTATGAAATAAATACTGATTTCATATATGAATTTCAAGAAAGATAAATTTGCTAGGACAGAAAAATACTTGTTTAAATATAGGATTCAAACACAATTTAAATTGGAATTCTGTCAAGTCATTCTTCACAATAATTTGAAGCTTTTGAAACCAATGAACAATGTAATATGAATAAAAAAAAATGAAATAATACAACAGAAAGATAGACATATTAATAAAATATAATTACCATATAAAGCCATTACCGTACTATGACATATTGCGTTATATAAAAACATGCTAACAATGTTTTAATGCTGTGAAAATTTGTCCTATAAATCCTACACAAGAGTTAAACTTCTTCGAACCTGTCTTAATCAAGCTTTAGGATTGCTGCAATTACAGTAAGAACACTACATCCATTAGGTATAGAAAATTGTCTAATATCTATGAGACTGGGAATCAAGTGATGCAGTTATGTAAGCCTTTAATTTATAAGAGATTACATTTTCTTGTTATACGACGGGCTCGCTACCTAAATTCGGCTTTTATTTATATTTTTCAAGATATCTGTAATGAGACAGTAACTGTTAGCAAACTATCAATTATACAAATATAAATAACTACTTGTTACACTAAATCAAATATAAAATGCTTGTTAATTTAGCAAAACTTCTGATATTTTCTAACACATGAACAAAAAGGACAACACTCAAATGTAAACGGTCTATTTATTTTAGCATAAAGACAAATTACAATATGAGAAACGGCATGCTCTTCTTCATAATATAAATCACTAGACGCCTGATAAACTGTCATAATTCATGATACCCTACGTGCTTTCCTGTTACGATTGCTTATTGTTTAGATTAAAGTCAGTCTCTACAGGAAATCAGACAAGAAACATTTTGTCACGGATGTGCTGCCGCTTTACTTCAGGGACTCATTCAGACAAAAATTGACAGAACAAGATAATTGTTTTTTACAACAAAGGAGCATAAACACATGTACATATAACAAAAAGGATTTGCCGGATTTAGGAATAAGAGACAAATTGTATTAGACACTCTAGCCAAATTCTCACAAATTTTAAACAAAGAATTGCTAAATGCATAGAAAATGTGAACATGCAACAAATTAAGTCAAAAGTGATTTTTAAAACAACCCCCAAAACTCTTAAAAAAAAATTTTTTTTTTTTTTTTTTTTCTTGAAACAAAGTAATGCTAGGCCAAACAATTTTCTTACTAACAAGTTGGGAGATTAAGGCTGACACAAATTACCGATATTGTTATGTTTTAATGTCCATATTTTTTTTATACATTTGATATAAAACCCCAAAGGGAATTATTGAACACAAAAAATATCAAAATTCTAAATTAATGAAATTTTTTCCAAGTATAAAAAGTTGTGTAATTACATGTATAGCAAGATAAATTGCGAGAATACAGCAGGTCCATATGCTGTTATTAAAATTTTTTGAAAAAGTAACACACGTATTTTTATTTTTCAAAATTTTGATCTTAAAATGTGTTCTTAACAATTTAAAAGATATTAACAAAATCCCGATTACACCTTTCAGTTTATTGTCATATTTGGTATAACAACCAGGGTGAATTTTGAGCCACAAAACAAGATCGTTGAGTGCTATGAATCTAGTTTACCAAAATATCTGCAATTTCAAGCTATAGTCGCGTGTTTGGAATATCTCATTCATCAATAAAAAGAGTTCTGTTTAATGCAACCATGCAAATGATATGTCTTCATCATTAGGATGTAAGACTTAAATAGAAGAAGATCATTGATATGGTGAATGCAAACAAAGAAAATGAGCACTTTATGGTTCTTTTCTCGTACTTGTTGTGTGACGTTTGTTATTTAAGTCATTCGATTGAAATGTTTCCTTAATAATTATGATTTAACCAACATGCCAGTTACATTTGTATCCAAAATATTTCAGTTTAAAAAGATAAAAAGACATATATTTATCAAAGTTTGAATTACAAAAGACAAAGTGCCATGCAAATTAAAAACCTAATTTAAACTTTATTATAATGTTAGAACTACAATACGCGTCTATGTTTATCACCATCAAAAATATACATCTTTTGTTATTTTTCATAAAACAAAAATACTGTCACTGATGTTCAAACATCGGGGAAGAGAAGAGATAAGATGTGACAGAACAGCAAATTATTTTAGTAAAGAGTTAAAGACAGATAGAAATACCACAAGAAACTACAACCACTGGGGATTCAAAGAGACTGTTTTTGTGACTGACTCGAATAATGGCATTGTGGGTGAGATAACAACAAGCAAAGGACATGATCGAATTATAATGTTTGTGAATAAAAGATTTGTGAATAAGCTTTATGAACTTATTCTTACAGTAGTTGAATCGATGCTGTGATATTAGAGGCAAATCTGTTCATCCGGGAAGAGCTTGTCTAACTCCTTTTAAAGAGAAAATAACTTGAAATAAAACGTGGCAAAGATAATATCACTTAGAAAAGAACGAATATTTAGTTTCGTAAGTTACCACATCGTTTAAGAACTTCAGCTTTTTCGAGAGAATGATATAGATACAATATTACCTTTATATTTCTTTACTGATTTCCTGTCAAAAAAGCAAATATTAAATCTATTTATTTGATAAAACTGTTTATTTTACAGTCGCTGAACATACTTATTTAAGAATTCAAGAAAAAGGAAATACTAGTTCTTGTGTTTATGCAACATATGTTACAGAAATACCAATTTATATCAAAGTGTTATTTAAAATGCATTATATCTTTCAAATTTCAAATTAATCATACACACTAGTCTCTTGTTACCCTTTGAAACGTTTAATATAGAAAAGAAGCACATAAAAGAATGATGACCGACAGTAATCAAATCTTGGCCAGCCTCCATTGTTTGTTTTGCAATATTCTATAAAACTACGTTGTGCAATGAAAAGCAATAGTACAGTATTGATATCATATCAATAATAACAGCACCTTTAAGTTCACTTTATCGTCGTACATAATATAAATATAATTTGTTAATAAAAAAAGTGTTAGTAATTTTGAAAACAATATACGAGTAGACAGTTTTCAGACCCTTATTGGTACAGGATTTCTTCGTTGTAACACAAAAAATAACAATTTATCAAGAAATTGGAATCAAATTAATATCTTGACTCAAATAAACAAAAGTTATGTGTGCGTAAAATTGATGATTTCTAAAAGTAAACGGCTAGTTTACCAACATGTGTGGCAACTCACTTCTTTTATTGTAAGCTTTGAAAACTACAAATGATTTTCTTTAATATTACGTAATTGTCTATAACAAACACATGCAAAGAACATTGTTGTCAACATTAATTATTCTGAAACAGAGATATTCATTGACAGCAATTAATGCAAAATAACAAATTTTAAAATCGCATATTTTGATTGGATCTTTCGAGAAAAAAAATGTTTCACAGCACTCCAGCCTCCTAGCACCGGCTTAAACGATTTTCAGTCTTTATCACGAAATCATCAAAGTCAATGGTCCAGAAAATCCAGAAAGAATAATTTTAATACGAGCAATACTGATATTATTATTTATAAATGTAAAGATGGCGGTATTTCTCGGATCATACTGGCAACTCTAAGATAACAAATTGTAGCTTTGTGATAATTTATATTTTATGACCAATGAAAACAAATTGTGTCAGTCTAGACAATTATGGTATAAGGGATGAAATCGACCAACTGTCTTGACAGAATGTTTACCCTTAAGGTATCATCTAAGTGTTTTGTCATGTAACAAAATATTACATTATACCGATAAAGTCAGACATGTTAAACAAATATTGTAACCGAAATTGTACGTTATTTGTTTCAAGCTTTTTTGCGTGACGGTATTTATTCAAAAGCTTCGTGTTTACAATCACGCAAATATCATAAGGCAACAATTTTCTAATGTTAACAAATGTTATTTGTTTGTCAAATGAACCTACAAGAAAAGGAATTTTAACACGCTTGTTAAATATATATCTTCTAACATTAATTCATTTACGTGAATGCTTACTTTTACGGTAAGCTACATGTATATACCTGTTACAGAAAAAACGCAGCAGAAATATTTTAGTTGTTGTTCGTTCTCTCTTTATGATATATAAATGTTCACTGTGTCCGATTTAAAACAGCAGTAAATTGAAAAGAAATAGCGCCATATAGCAAGCTATGTGTTAAGGATTTCGTAAAAATGAACGTTGTTATATTTACCAGTAAAATTTAAGTTGCTTAAATGTTTCTGATTAAAGAATTTCTAAAGTTGCAGAGATAACGATATATTTAAAGAGTACTGTAAATTACTGTGAACATTATTATTGAACTTAATTATTGAACATAATTATTGATCTTAAGTCAATTTATCTGATTAAAGCGTGGTATTGTTAAAAATTCTATTACTACAGATGGTCTAATCATATTAATCAATATGTATGCATTTTAAATTAATAACGAAGAACAGTTCAATATTTTATGGTAAATGTGTATGTGAATAGCATATTCAAACCTGTTTGGACAATGCTAAAGACATAAATAACTCTTAAGAATATTTTTTAATTGTGGAGTTTACAGTCATGTATAAAAATTAGTATGCCATAAATAATCTTTGATTATAATTACATAGTAAATAATATGAAACAATATAAAAACATCGTTATATTAAGAAAGTAGAAAAACGTAAGGCAGATACGTTTGATTATTCTTATGGTTTAAATAAGTAGGACATTATCTTAAACTTTAAACTTCTCGATGCAATATATTTTCTCCGCTGCAGTAAGCTTTCTCACAAAAGTACAGAGTCTGATTATAAGGACAGGATTCCCACTTTTTCTCTTCCTATTCGAGCTAAGGTTGTAATATAGACGTAATGAATATGATCTTTTGGGTTACAATGATGTGTAAAACAAGTTTTTTATGATGTATCTGAAAATAATGAAGGTTATTTATCAACTAGATCACTAGTTCTACCTGACAGAGTTTTGATATGTTAATAGTTGTTGACCCTCATTCAAGTCTGTATACATAACACAAGGAAGTAAATGAAAAGTAAGCAAATATTGTCAAAAGAAATTAGAAGTCTATATTATTGCATGCGGTGAATTCTATGTGATTGCTTCTTTTTGTGGTAAAGATGATAATCTATATCTTATGCTGTTTGTTGAAAGCTTCGTTATCTGTTCTTGATGTTATGTCATTTAAAGATGAATTGGTCATTGCCTGTGGTGAGAAGATTTTTTACTTTAATGTATTTCCCTTCCTCATCTAGACAAACAATCTTCGTTAACAAGTCTATGTAAATTCTACTTGAAAATAAAAAAAAGTTACAAGACATAAATGGGAAAAATGTATTTATAGAAGCTGTTACATAAACTCGTAAAACAATTTTGATTTACACTTTGTCTTTGTGTTCTAAAATCGATAAATATTTAGAATCACGTTTCGTCCAGAAATAAATTCTTTAATGCCTTTTTATAATTTTAGTCAAAGTATTTTAATAATATCATTATTTAAATGATTTTCAAATATCAAGCATTTTATTTAAGCTTTGTAAGAAATAGCTTGACATGCTGTATTTGTATTGATATAAATTTGTTGATCAAAATTGAGAACACATTGACAAGAAAGGACATGCCTTTACTGATACAAAATGTTACAAACAATATATTGAGATCATGGTGAATTATCCTGTTTATTTTAACCGACTTTCTAGACGCCGTATTAACAATCATAACGTGTGATTGTCATTGCTTTCGTGTAATTGTTATTTGTTGCTTATTGTTGCGATAAAATTGCGTCTGCACAGGAAATCAAACAAGAAATATATATTGTCACGAGTATACTACCGCCCTTACTCAACAATATGTGATAGAACAGAAAATTACTTTTTAAATGAAGCAAGTCTATTTCGCTCTGAATATTACCATTCCCCTTTCGAGACCATCAACCTGAGACAAAAACAAAACATACACAAATAATCATAACGAAATTGCGAGTCAATGAAATTGTGTATGACACTGATTCTGGAGTAACAGTGAGACTTCATTTAGAAAGAAGTTTCAAAAGGAAGCCTAGTAAGAAAATAATATGTATTGTAGACACCCATCATTGCGGTGTAACTTTTAACTATTAAAGGAAAGTAATGATATTTTAATCGAGAAATATGCCATAAGGAACAAACTTCAGCAATTAGCTTTAAATGGGCACATTTAATTAACACTCCACGATCAATCTCAAGTCTCAATCTATTTTCAGATTGGGAATATGATACTACACGCAGTGAATATGATTTTATCATTTGTTCTGATGACTTCTGTTT
The DNA here is from genome assembly GCF_026571515.1 of Ruditapes philippinarum. Taxonomy (NCBI): domain Eukaryota; kingdom Metazoa; phylum Mollusca; class Bivalvia; order Venerida; family Veneridae; genus Ruditapes; species Ruditapes philippinarum. Next base: position 44,367 of record NW_026861673.1, read on the forward strand.
TAACCAATGATATGGCAGCTGTTTTTAGATCATATAATAAACAAATGTAATCAAATCCTCACAAAAGTTCAAAATGATAGATAAGCATTATCCATTATATATGAACTAATGAGCGGTATATTACCTCTGTACATAGCAAAAACAGTAAAAAAGGGTTAAAATTTTAATATCTATAAAATACTTGTCATTCATCATGACAAAACTTTAGAATGGAATTTTTTTAATTCTGACTAATTACATGCTTAATTCATTTACCATGCTTTGTGTCAAGGCGATACTAGTTCCAGTGTAAGTATGAGTTTAAGTATGATTTTATTTCATTCTATGGATTAAAACAATTTGACTGTTATATCTTGACAATGTGTGTTTTTATATAAAAAAAACAACTGTATATTATAGTTTCTTGATACAGTCCCTCCGCTATGCAGTGTGTTTTTTTCTTCGATGTTGCTGTCATCTTTCAAAGATTTCAATTATACTAAATTACAGCAAACATGCCAAACTTAATTAGTGTTAACCCAAAATAAATGTTGTTTTTTATTCCTATCGCGTGCATTGGTATAATGACTTTCGTGTTTTTTGTACATTATTAAGTTGTACTTTTCTCACTGAATCCAAAGACTTTAAGATTGTATTAACATGTTATGGTAGGTTAATTAACAATTGAATAAGCATTAAACCAATATAGTAATATGTAATTACACTGAAAGAAATCAGCAAATTACTAAGATAAAATTTACTTAAAGATCCTGTAGCAGATGAATGCATATATTTTAATAATTACATATAGTATTTATAAATATTTGCAGTACATATTTTACATATTCTTCGATGTAAGAAAATTGTTTTATGAGCATTATTATGTACATATAAATACATTGTGTACTTTCCCTTAGGGTAGCCACTTTAATCACAACATACAGGATCTTTAAAACATTTTGCAAAATGAAGAACGATAAATGATTTGTTCATACTTATAAATATGTTTCGAAAATATGGCATAACTGATATGACATTATGAAACATTTTTAAATAATATCAAATATTCAAAACATTTTCTCCGCGGTAAACCTTTTGTCTTATGTAAATTGCTTAATGTCGTAAAAATCGCATATTCTTTGTGTTATTGTATCTTTTTTTCAAATTTTGATGGTCCATATTCTTATATGAAACAAAAAGACAACTTTTATGATATTTCTTTTATTTATTTCATATCAGAACATTTTAACCAAGAGCTAATTTTCATATTATAATGCCATTTTCTAAAATTTCTATTTTATAAACATTGTGAGTCAAATGATTATAAAGCCACATGGATCACCTGATTTTGAACTTTTACCACATGTGATATGGAAACTTATTGTGCAGATATATAAGAATTTTTATATGATGCTAATTTTTCCATATGACAATGATTATGCATAACAGACACTCTCATCAATCATTTTCAAATATTGTAATAGCTCTTTTCGGTTTCTATACCTTTTTTATCCTTAAATACATATCAAGTTATTTATATAGAAGTAAAGCTGATGGTTGATTATAAATTTACACCAAAATGGCCAAGAACCTAAAGGCACTCGTTCAGCTAGAAAATAAACAATAAGCACAAAGTTATTCACTGAAACAACAATGATTCTAAAAGTGATAATATACACAAATCAGAGTTCAATAAAACAAGGATCATAAGAATCTTAATATTTTGATAATCCAAACAAAATGGTGTATGTTTCAAAATCGTGAATGGTAAATGCGTATATAGCTTGTTAGAAACATCTAACAAAGTTAAAAGTAAAAAGTAAAAACCATAAAAATATTTTACATAAGTTACAGTATTCATATCTATCGTAACGGAAAATTTCGGTATATTTGGGAAATCATTTCCACAAATCAAAAATGACAACCTTATCCATAATTGACAAAATAGATAGACAGCATTCATGACAAAACCAACAATCGAAAACAATTTTCTTTATAACATGAGGTTCTCGTTCAAGCAAATGTATAAGCACATATTCATAGTGTATAGTATCAAAGAATCAATATGGCTATGTAAAGATAAAATAAATATGTTCAAAAAAATTTAAGAAACTATATTCATTAGTCGCAACCTTTTATATTTTTATTATAATGATGTTAATTAAATAATGTGGCGGATTCACAAAAAAATGTTATGAACAACATTTGAAGCAATAAATGGTGTTTCTTTTAAGAAATGATGCAAAAAATAACAAGCTTGTAGAATTTCCATGTTAAAGTCTTGAATAATTTTCATTTCAAGCAAAGAAACATAATAAGGCAAACATGTCATTTGATAACGCTCTATACCCCTCAATATTACAGAAAGGACTTCTTATAATGATGTTTAGTTTGATCTGGTAAACCTTTTTGTTCAGAAGAACTTTACAATACTCTATAGAATCATAAAGTAAGCAGATGCTTTTGGAATCAGACAGACGCCAAAAGTACTGCTTATGTTAAAGATGAATGGATTCCTGTAGGAAATGAGTTCTGATTCTTCTGATTTTTGAAAATCATTATTCGTGTATTTATTCGAAGCAATCGTGCTCTGACCTACCAGACCTACAATAAGTTTTCATAAATGATATTTTGTTTATCTGAGAAGCTTGTTTTGATAAGTCTATATAAATGATCTCTTGTTTTAGATAATTTGATATAACAGCTCATATACAACAATCTTTTTAAAACCTACATTAATCTTTCCTCTCTCCCTTTTTCCTGTTAGTGCATGCTTATTTTAGAAAGAAAGAAAATGTCCTACTATATCCGTAAAATAACCTTCAATAGTAATATATACAAAACAATGTACAACAAACAGAAAAAAATACTTATAGGCTGTTGATTTAGACCATTCATGATATGTATGAGATATATCTTACACAACCTAAGATCTAAGTAAGAAACGTTCAATCTTTGACAAATATCATGTCATAAATGATCCGCATCTGGTATTTTACTGGACAGATATAAAAAAATGTTTGAGTACTGCGAAAAGAGCATTGAGCGTCATATTTTGTAAAGACATTATGTCAATAAATCAGAGGACGTCAGTAAAATTATTTCTACACTCAACATTTTTCAAAATACTTATAATATAGATTCTCTTTTTATTTGCGTGTTTGAATTGAAATAAATATTACTATTTTCTTGCGTTGTAGTATAATAAAAATCGGTTTGTCGTTCAAATGCTTTGATTCTTATCTGAATTATTGTTCCCTAAAAGTTTTCACTTGTGTTAAAAACTTCTATTTATACCAATTAATGTCATGTTTTAAGAAATAAGGTTGCATTTTTCATATAGCTATGTAAGCCATATTCACTCGCAATATGTAGATTTATGATGTGTGCTATCTTTCTTAATTTTAAATGAGTATTAACAATGACTTTACAAAGTAAATTAAAAATAAGAATCTTAAAAAACACTATCCATGTTTAAAGAAAGAGGCTTCGTTTTTGCAGATAATTCTATTCCAAATTATTAAAGTAATGACGTTTGATTTCTTTCCAACTTTCCCGAAAATACGACTGAAAAGTCTGCACAATAATCAGTTTCAACAAGAAATACACTGGCAAGTAACTGTTATCGAATAGAATAAAATAATACTGCTATTAAATAGTATATGCTATGGCAAAATTTAGAATTTAAATACTAAATAATGCTAACTTAAGCCTAAATCCAGATTAAATGTAGGTTTTTGCGTGTGTTAGACCCAAAAAACCGTTGTTTTTTTATCTAGTAGATCACATTTTCATTCTGAAATAATTGTCTCCTCAAAGGAAAAGGAAAAATAAAAAAAAATACAATCTATTAATTTGCCATATATTTTCTTTTTGAGTCTTATTTGTATTTTGGCATACAGGCAAAGAAATCATCAATTAATGTAGATATAAGAAATTATTTATGTGTATACAAAATGCATATACAAATAAGATTTATGGCAAACATGAAGCTAAAATAATGAAAGTTGTAATTTTAAGATTGAAGTTTTATCATTTTGATCTTTAAATGTGTAGTTTAAATTTTTTTTTAATAACAAGATCCCCACCTATACACCTTGCAGTCACAAGCAAAGCAAATTTTAAAACACTCAACAAGAGTGTCATAAATTATGTTTATCAAAATATCTGCAATTTTGTATTATACGTGTATTGTTAAATACAAACATGCAAATGTGATGTCTTAACACAACAATTAAGATGTTGAATACACGACTAAATAGAACACCAATGTTCTGGTGAATGTAAAAAAAATATTTTTTAAGTTCTCATAACTTTTTTTTTTTTTAATTTCTTGATACAAAATATTTTCTCCGATGCCTTACACTTTCCTACACAAGAACATATAATGAATACATGTATAGGATATAGCGACCTCATTTTCATTTCCTCTTTTTATTCTGTTTAAAGCTGTAAAAAAGATGTAATCGATTAGATTTGTTTTCATCATTATAATGATGTGTAAAACAGGCTTTTATTTGACATTTGATTTATGATGTACAAATGTATCTGAAAATAATGAAAGTTAACTTTTGCACTTCTTCTGTCTGGCACTGTTTTGAAATGTTCATTGTTGGTTCCTCTGCAAGTTTGAAGACATAAAACATGCTGGAAAGACATAAATTGAAATTGCAAAAAAAAAATCGGAATAAAATACACGTCAAAATTATTTCATGTGCTGCATGTAATGATGTTCCCGGTTTTTGTGGTAATGATTATTATCTACAAATCATCATCATTGTCGAAAATTGTATTATCTTGATTGATGTTATATCGTTTAACTGAAAAATGAAATAGGTGATTGTTAGGATGAATAATTCTATGATTATGTATTTCAATCTATGTAAACAGATCTCATCATTAACTGTGCTATAGATTTAGAAACCAAGCTATTACAAGCTGTTTTTGAAAGGAATATACTTATATAAGGTTAAAAAAATAATTTGCTAAAATAAAATAATTGTCCTTTAATTCTATTTCAAATTGTCATTCTGAATTTAAAGACGCACGTATAATATTTTTGTTCAATAAATAGTTTGAGAATTACCATTTCCTGTAGTAAAAATGTCATTAAAGTCGTCTTACCGCAATTCAATATATTGATATTTATTTTATTAAAATATTTCAGTTAAAATGATATATAATATTGTTCTAAAATTAATAAACTCCGAAGAGTGTGCATTTTTGAATAGCCTTGTTATAAATAGTGATGTTGATATGATGTACATATATTGTTTTTTATAGTTTGTTTATCAGGGTGGAAAAAAACATTTACAATATTCTAAAGGTCAAAACTGATAGAACAAATATAAAACGTTTCAAACAATAAACGTATAATGACGCTTGATTTCCCTGTTTATTATATACCTACTCGCTAGGCGCCGTATTAACAGTCATAACTTGAGATTTACCTTGCTTTCCTATAATTGTTGTTTATTGTTGCGATAAAATTGCGTCTGCACAGGCAATCAAACAAGAAATATATATTGTCACGAGTATACTACCGCCTTACTCCAGGGATTCAATGAAACAATATTTGATAGACTAGAAAACTATTTTGTAAGTTAAGTAAGTCTATTTCTCTTCCAATATTCTCAATCCCCTCGCGAGACCGTATACGTGTGACAAAGCCAGAAAATAACGAATATATCAAACAATTCGATTTCAGTGAAATTGTCTATTCCACTATCTTTGGTGTAAAAGTAAGACTTCATTGTTCTGATCCGTCGGGATCGTTAAGTCCAGCACTTTTAAGTGTGGAGAATTGAGTACCACTCAAGCCGTTGATAGGGGCGTGAGGGATGTTGTACTTTTTTATTATCCTTCAGGTACAGACTCAATCAAACCGAGTCTGCAATTTTCATGTAATTGTGCTATTATAATGCTTCCGAGAGGTCATGTTTTTCAAGATATTCAATCAAAACGCAACTGCAATAATCAAAATTTAAAAGAAATTATGAAATATTATCAATGTAACGTTAATAGTACTTTTTGGCAAACATGCTGTGATACGTTATACGTTGGTTGCTAGTAGGTGAGTCTTACTTAAACTGTGTTTAAATAACGTAAAGCACCAATGACATTATATGCTTATCTATAAAAGAAGTAAGGTATGGTTATAGATATCAAATGTTGCCTTAAGGGACTATTAATTCTCCCACCAAGATACTAAAAATAACATTTAATCAGATAAGATGTTATTTATTCTGTGGCTTTCTGACAAAGACACAATGTTTTGTTGACATATTATATGTATTAATGTTATAATGTAATGTAAAAAGATTTAAAAGATACAATGACAATAGTTTGTTTGTTCGTCTGAATCAATTTCTGAAATGTGTGACAAAGAAAATTGTTTTAAAATTTTTAGCAAAGAAATGCAAATTTTAAAAGAAGCAAAATATTAAACAAATTAACAGAGTCTTATAAGAAATGACATACTCTTATGATTGAGATTCGTCATTTACTAGTTGTATTATGATTAAAAAAGGAAAGATATTGTAGTTATTAATAATATTTTAAAAGGAACATCTTGCAATTGTATCTCACGTATTTAATCAGTTTACTTTCTGTCTAGCTTGAAAGTAAGCATAAAGCATGTGCTCTTAAAAGTCATGTGTTATTCTTCATATTGATTAATAATTAATTTTTTCGTTACCCTACTGATTACACAGTCTTTTATGGACTGAATTTTTTAATGAACCTGGTTCTGGTTTTTAGTCTATATTTTGAACATGGTTACAGCCATAACGATAATAATCAGAAACGTATAGATATACACACAAGAAACAATTTCTTTTATCCATATCGTATCGTATAATCTATTAAATATAGGTATAGTATGATATTATGTTTAACTTAATAAATCTTTTGTCATTACAATTTAAACATGTAAATGAAAGACTTAACTTAACCTATGATGTTAACTTGATTTGCAGTTTATTTTTATTTCATTAATGACAAGAACCGTAAATTTAACGAATATATTGCCGAAAGATTTTTTTGTTTCATTTTTTTTTTTTTATGTAAAAATGGTTTTAAACGCTAACATTTGACTGTAATATCGTGACTATGTAAACATTTTGTTTTTTAAACACTATGACTGATACTTAATAACAATAAACTAAAGTATTGTTAACACCAAAGAAATGTTATTTTTATGTTTATCGCATGCATCGTTTTAGTAACTTTGTTGCTTCACTGTGTTCCCTAGTCAAATAAACATTATTCTATGAATCTAAAGATTTTAAAATTTTCAATATTTCAAATACACAGATTTATAGGTTCTTAATGTAGAATTGAATTAGGATCAAACCAAGATATCATGTAATAATATTTTTTCATTGCGATAGAGATAAACAAACTACTAATATTTTACATTTTTCTTAATTTTATTGCAGGTTTGTAAATTATTATCCTACTGCCTTGATAAAGACGTTATTTCTTTTTTTATTTGTTCATTATAAGTATGTTTACGCATAATTTAAAAGATGAACAACAGTTACATTATTTCAATTTTCAGACTTTTTTGGTTAAATAGTATCATATAATCAAAGGTGAGCTTTTTTTATAAATATAGGTTGATGTACGTGTTAAATCGCATAAAGGAGGTGTTCTTTTAATTGCAATGGTCTAAGCATTTTTAACAAAAATACAATATCGTTAATATCATTCTTGATATATAATTTATTATAAAAATACACACTTTAACCAAAAGATCGATTCCTAATAATTATAGAATTTTGTAAATTCCTATTTTTGAAATGGTATTAAATTTTCTTAATGATTGATAAGTTAATGACTATGCATGGCAGACGCGCTCGTCAATCATTTTCAAAGTTTTGTGAGAGTCAAACATGCGTTTCTCAATTTCAATACTTTTTTGTCTGAAAAAAATTTAAAATATCACATGATTTATGTTGCACAAAAACTGAATAACAAACATATTCGTAGGATATGATATCTTAATAATCTATATGTGATAAAAAAAACACACTAAAATATGTTATTCTAGGCAATCCTAAATTTTTGTATAACATTTCTTTTTCTTGACATAAAAATTTAAATGTAAGATGCAAAAGTGTAAAAATCTATCTTTACTTCATTATAGATTCATATATTGTTTTTTTTTTTTTTGTTTTTTTTTTAATTAAACGCATATTCATTTCTTTACAAGCATACATCACTTTTTCACTATAGCAACAATTCTAAACAATAACAATGCCAAATACAGACAAATCGCCAGATTGCAATCAATCATAAGTACATCTATTTGAATATGCATAATAATCATTTTAAACAAAGTATAAACCCTAGAATAATTTTTTTCTATAAAACTGATCATATGATTATATCTATCGTTACCGAAATTTTCTTTATTCTTGGGAAAGATTTCCAGCAAATCAAAACTGACAACCTTATCAATAACTGACAAATATTCAGACAGCATTCGTGACAAAACCAACAATTGAAAACAATTTTCTTTATAACATGAGGTTCTCATTCAAGCAAATAGATAAGCACGTATTCATAACGTATAGTATAGTAAAAAAATCAATATCGCTATGTAAAGATACAAAAACGTTATTATATATAAAATTTATATAATGAATCTGTTTTTATAAGTCGCAACCCTTTATATTTTTATTATAATAATGTAACATTAAAAACGTGTTGGTTTTCTTTTAATTCTTGAGGAATAATATTTAAAGCAAAAGAGATTTTGAAAATAAGTGATGCAAAACGTAGAAAATATTTTATTCGATAATGCTCTATACCATTCAATATTGTAAATATGACTTCCTATAAAGATGTTTGACCTGGTCTAGGAGACCTGTTTGTACAGAAATGCTTTCCAATACCACTATGAAATAATATAGTAAGCAGATGTTATTGGAATAATACAGACGCCAAAAGTATTGCATATGTTAAAGATGAATGAATTGCTGTTGGAAATAGGTCAACTATAATTCTCCTTCTGATTCTTGAAAATCATTTCACCTTATCGAAGCGTACGTGACCTCATTTACAATAAGTTTTCAAAACAAATGTTTTGTTCAGTCCGAGGAGTTTGTTTTGAGAGCGAATATATCTTATCGTGTTTCAAGATGTTAACATCTCATAGAAACTGTTCAAGGCATACCCTAATATTTCTTTTTTACTAGTGTATGCGTAGGATAAAAATATTTAAAATAAAATTATTAGTACAGTGCAAGTAAGAAAAATAATTTCAGAATCTAAAATAATACTTAATCGTTACAGAAATAAAACTGTTCATACAAAACATAAACGCTGATTGAATTTATTCGTGTTACGCAAAGGAAAAGTGGATCTCTAACATCTATATATTAAGAACTATTCAATGTTTGACAAACATGGTGTTATAAAAAATAAACTCTGTCTGCTGCTTTGCCTAGTAGACAGATTTAAAAGAACTATCACGAACCAATGACCGTAATATAACAGTTGTGAAAATAGTTTCTTTTCTTTCGAGGATAATTTTTATGGATGATGAAAACTAGATTTAAAACGTCAGAAAAACAGACTTAGAATAATAATAAATACATAATACATGGGTTGAGAGGCAGACACCTTAACCACTAGGCCACCGCTCCCCTTACTACCCGATATTAGGTCGTCAAATGTGTACATATCTGCTTGATTAGTCAACATCCTTATTGCTGATAATATTTATTGTTTTTCAACTGATTGAGAACAACGTAGACTCCAAAGGTTAAAACCAGATATTTGCGGTGTGTCGTAATAATAATAAAACTGTGAATTATTTACCTGAGATTATTCTCGCATAGATCTATTAATGTGCTGCAGCTGTTGATGCTTATTGTTTTATATTTGTTCAATTTCTTACTCGATGCTGCTAAAGTGATGTTTAAATGTGGGTTGATTATAAGCAAGACCGACACTGAAAGAATAATATGCTGAAGGAAGTCCACGTGCAATACTCAAAGCAATATTTAATGTCAAGTGGATTAGTACAAATATCATAAGGCGATAGCTTTGCTAAGTAGGTACGAAATAATTCAACAAACTTTGGGAGTCCTTTGTAACAGCCGCGGTAAGGAACTAAACAGTAAAGCAAGAGTTAATACCTCATAATATTTGCAAATAGATTTTAGACAGAAAATATCTTTAAGAAGTTATCAGTCGTTTAAGGCCTTTCTGCAGTGGGATATGTAGTCATTATACAAATTAATACAAATATTCTTACATGAATTTTCATATTTGTTTTTCCATTTATATATCTTTTATATTAGTTAAAATAGCCAGAATTACAGTCGTTTAAATGATTGTAATAACTTTCAAGTTCAAAGATTTATCAAATGGAAGTGTTTGTGTTGAAAAAAGGAAGGAAATTTCATGATAACAAATAAATTTCAATTTTGTCAAAGTAATGAGGCAAATTAAAAATATAATATGCTCAAAGTTGATATTTGCTATTCTGATAATTGCTATACAGTCTAAATGTAAACTAAACAAGTATTGACTTCATAGAGAGAAGATACATGTATATAACGTTTTAAACTCTACATACTATAGGTAAACGTAGTGTCATAAAAATAAAATGGACAAAAACACTTGGTCAGTCGTAAAGAATATAGCTTCCCGAATACAGTTTGTGCAATCTCTAATTTAGTAATGATTTCTCTTGTGTAAAATCATAATATAAAAATTCTGCCATTTAAGTATTTTACCAAAGTATAAAGCATAGTATATCATTAATACTTTAGTATTTTATTTCAGCTAAGTGTTAATCATAATCATTGTAAATGAGATCACTTTTTACATGACTGGCAGTTTTATTTATATTCATGTGCATATTATTCGTTTTAGATTACAATGTATCACATAAAAATGTTTATTCTATGTCAGTCATTTGTTACATGTTGAAATATGTATTGATCTCAAATTCTATGTTCAACAACATCATTATGTTAAAACGTTTGCATCAAGACTGTCATGTAACATGTATACTTTTAAAGTATTTTATTAAATCAAATAAAAAAGTTACCATGTTTCATTCAATATTCTAAAACAAACGAAATCATGATTTTCCTAAATCAAACAGAACTGCAGTTGATATATAGAAAACAATATCACAAAATAATCTTACGGTAAGACAAAAGCAATTCCTCTGGTATATAAATTAATCTTGTTCAGTTCTTTCGGGTATGAAATTAAAAGTTGCAGCTTCTACAAAGATTCTTAGATAATTGTATTTACAAAGATTTGCACCCGACTGTCTGCACTCTATGGATATGAAATTGGTATGAGTCTTAACTAAATCATAAAAACTTGTAAACTGTAATAATTGGAAAAGATTTATTTTGAACGTATGAAAACATGAAACTTTTTTTTCTCAATTTGGAATCAAAACGTTATATATTTGGAAAGATAAGCATATTCTACTACTAAAATATTGTTGTTTTAATTTAAAACTAGAAATTCTAATAAAATGTCTTTCTTAAAAGCCCGTTCCGCTACAGAAATGTATATATATCTTATATTCTTATTTCACAAAATATCTTTATGTTTAGAGTCTCCAAAAAGTTATCATTGGTCAATTACATGAGCTATCTTTTTGTTCTGAATTTTTGGCGATTAAAATAATACAATTGTGATTAAGTATTTTGTACTGCATTTTTTAATTTTGCTTCTTTTATGAATAATTTCATATTAAGCTCTGATTTCCTTAGGTAACAAACATCAACATGCTGTAAAACCATTATTTGTTATTAATTAACGATTTGCACTTTCAAAAAAAAGTAAGATTTGATTTGTTTCTGAGGTGTAATAAGCCTATAATTAAATTACCTTAGTCAAATGTTTGTACGTTGAATTATTTTAATTCGGTCAAATCTGAGTACTTGATAAATAGTATTGCACATAAAAGATATTATATATAAGGCTTGAAAAACAGATACGTTTTTCTGCTTGAAAATTTATATGCTGAAAATTTTTAGTTCGAACAAATTTGAGAAATAGTGTTGCACGTTTAAATATTTATACCATTGTATGTAACTTATTATATACAACATCACTTCATTCTTTTTTACGACAAGTGCCAATTTATTCCCTTTATTAATCAAACATTTTATTTAATGATCAACTCACTAAAAAAAATTTCAAATTTAAAATAAAATGTTATGCTGAATACTTATCATAATATTTCATGTATGAAATAGTACAGTTAGACAATACTCATTTTTAAGATGTCCAAATTATTCAGTATATGTCATTTCAAGTGAACTTAAGTGCACGTGTGTAGATTTCATGTACAAAAACAGGTAAGTTTCCAAATATTCAACATGAATGTTTAACTTGTCATTACGAGTTCGTATTCATATTCGTTAAACTAATTGGAACGTTAAATGACAAGTAAAACTTTTCACCAAAATTCACATTAAAATCATGCAACCTTAAGATATTACTTTTTCACGAAGTCAATATAATTGTTGTTATTTGCCTTTAGGATTGCAGTATATTAAACAAATATATGTTGTAACGAATAGGCACTGCAATGTTATCAACACTGATTTCTATCTTCCCTTTTATATATTGTGTCCGACAGGAGCAATAATGACTTTAAGCAACATTTGATATCCGCTTTTGTGAGTACATTAATTTTGGAAAAAAGAAATATTCGTAGAGCTTGTGAATGATGTAACTAAAATTTACAGATATCCCTTATGCCTTTTATCTGCTTCATAGATTTAAATATGTTTTGTATCGTTTATTTACCTAAACCCCTTTTTAATCTTACATCAAATAACAGTCTATATTTTTTTAATTTCATCAACCTGAATACATATGTAATTAACCTGAATACTTTATTTTCAACCTGAATACATTTATTATCAACCTAAATACATATTTGATCAATCTGACTACATATTTTATCAACCTGAATAGATATGTTATCAACCTGATTACTTTTTTTATCAACCTGAATACATATTTTATCAACCTGAATACATATTTTATCAACCTGAATACATATTTTATTAACCTGAATACATATGTTATCAACCTGGATACACATTTTATCAACCTGAATACATATTTGATCCAGTTGAACCTGAATACATATTTTATTAACCTGAATACATATCTTATCAACCCGAATACATATTCTATCTACTTGGATACGTGGGTAATTTCAAACATATTTTGACAATAAATTTTGACAAAGTTGCTAACAAGAATACCACAGAAAACAATGTATACTTTGAATTTCGTAATATATCCCGGACGTTTTGTACTAGTTTCAATAGATTAGACTAAGGGGAGTGATGACCTAGTGGTTAAGGTGTCTGCCTCTCAACCCAGGGATCACTTGTCGGAGCCCTAATCGGGTCACGATAATTTTTCTTCATATGGCACAAGTAATAGTTGGTTCCAGAAAGCGCACTTGAAAGTGATTAATATAAGTTGCAAGAACTTGTTTCGCAATTGAGCTTAAATAAATATGCTTAAACCAATAACTTAGACTATTTAGATAACATACAAACAATAAATCGGACATAGTGCAAATACCTGTGTTTAAGTATATCCAGTCTTATATCCACATCTTATGATAATTTCTTAATCATCATTCTGCTATCATGAAATCATTTGAAAAATCACAAACCCTCTAATTCACATCACAGAAATTAACTCAATCGAAATAAACGAGATCTATCCAAAGAGAATACCTGTGATGAAAATTTAACTCTTACAAGTTGCGCAGATACCGATATCAGTTTGTAATAAAATAATGCTCTATTAATTTAGAATAAATTGGAAACTCTGTTATAGTTCAAAGGTCTGTATGTTTGCGTATAAGACAAGTATGTTATCAAAACTTTCAGGTATGCAATGTATGTTGAAAAATAATAACATTTTATTTTGAAAAACATTTCAGGTTTTAAAATCACAACTGATTTAATTAATACATGTATACTTTAAATAAACAGAAAAAATATTACTTCTATTAAAGGTGACAAGGTGACTTTTCTTGACGTATGTTCCTAAAATAAATATATTTGCGATTTCGTTTTAAGCCAAGACCATGTGTTAGTCTTTGTTTATGTTTTTTAATGATCACAATTATTCGGTCAATAAAATAAGATTTATTGAAGTTTTATCGATTGTCCTGGAATTCGGCTATAAGAACAACATTTTCGTGCTTATTCTTGTTAATTTATGAGTGTTTTTTCTAGACACAGAACAAGATATAGAAAGAAAAAAAGCAATGGAGATATAGAGGATAAATGTCTTTTTCTATTATGACTGCAGGTAAAATCACACTCACCTATCAATCAATAATGATTACCATATGTTGCAAGTTAAAAAGTTGAAAGCACAGTTTAAACAGACAGAACTTTTTCTAAATGTTAGAGGCTCCAAATGCTTGCAACTAATATGTTGCCTTGGGGTTTTATGAGCAATTCATACAGTGCAAGAGAGTCATTCAAAAGTGGCTGGGGATTGTATCGTATATTATTATAGGATAAACGATATGTATAAAGGGCGGATTTAAATGCATTAAATTTTATTATATAAAAAATGCAGTTAGGCCTTATTAAAATGGGGCTGTCAATTTCTAATGTTTAAATTACGATTTATATTCAATTTATTCTTTTTTAAATTTTATGCTTTAAAGCACACAATCAATAAATGATTAAGACAACCATAAATAAATATTGTTACATGGAGATATTTTGAATTCTTAAATTAATTAATTTAAATATGATGCAAAAATTGTTTTAAAAAGTAATCAATTTAAAATTATACAGTCTTCAAATTACAGGTCATAAAAGACAATGTTAGAATGATGTCTACATTTACATTTTTCTCTTTTTTAAGAATTGTATTTCAGTTTTCAAAAGCAAAACACTTTATGAATACTCTTACATTTAAACTTGATTTTAACATAATGCATGGTATTTTTAGCATGAACAGCAGCTCCATGTGTCAATATATGCAATATGTTGCTGATCGTTGTTATTTCTGACTACCTGGTTAATTTCATAGTGTCTTAATATCATATTAAATTAAACGCCGAGTGCTGCTTCAGTTCTATCAGATGGTTGTTTTTACCTATAAGATATGCTGTTGACTCTACACTTTTTATGTTTTAAGATTAGCAGTTCGGCCAATTATTTTATATGACCTTGGTTTAAGAGAGAATGTTAATGTTCAGATAAATATATAGATTATTTATGTTGCTATATAACTACACACCACTCATTTGGATATGTGAAACCGCACTATGTGCTTAAGTATCTTTTTATTAATTAAAGAACATAACTGGTCAAGTCATCTTATATCGTGATTCGCTTAAACTCTTAATTCTAGCAATGAGCTTTGTATTGAATGCATGACAGAATATTATATGCAGAATAAACCAACTAGAAGTCACGCAGAATGTGTTGTAATTAAGTAAAGCCAACACCATTAAATCCACTAAAATAATAAAAAACAAGCCTGAAATAATGCGATAACTTAACTTTAATCATATATTGCAGAAACAAACATAAAATGTATTGTTGATACAAAACCATGTTGAATTGTCGATTTTATAGATAATTTTTTACGCGAACATGTGACTACTTTAATTAAAACGTACAACTAACAGATAACATCATTTACATTTTTTCAAAAGATTTTTGTCAAATCTGATAAAATTGTTAATTTTTCATGTCTTTTTCATGTCTTTATTTCCAGTAACGTCAAACAGAATAGAACATGTTGATGTTATAAACTTACTCAAATTTCAATAAAAAGATACGTTTTAAAACTAAATGATATGTGTATCACGATATACATGCATTAGAAGGGGACAGAAACTATGACATCATATTTAATTTTATGCAATACGTGAATGTTAATTCATTACTGTCTCAATGATAAATTACAATTATCATAATTATTCAGAAAATTAATGATCAAAATGGAATTAAGACATTGCAAGGACAGTTATATATAAATGTTGCTGTATTGTTTTACGTGGCATTTAGTCATGATGCCGGGAAATTATTATAATTATGTGGATTGTTAAATTGAAAGATTATCTTGAAATAAGCGTGCGCACTAGGTTATGATATTCTTCCACTTATATTTGAGTTATTTCATTAAGAAGAAGAAAATGTTTCATTACGGCAGTTTCGTATTTACGTTTAAC